>NC_056733.1:1968580736-1968595736 GCF_019279795.1 Protopterus annectens
TTGGACTTGTTTGAATCTACGATTTAACTTTTTACCCTGATCCTGGGTGACTTTAATTATCCAACCATCGACTGGAAGAACTACTCATGCCAAAACACAAACGCTTAGAGATTCCTTGATTTCATCAATGTAAATGCCTTGGACCAGCTGGTCAACACCCCCACAAGAGCCGATAATATCTTGGACTTGGTATTAACCAACATGAATAACCACTGCAGCATCCCTACAGTGTCATCCTCCCTGGTAAGGTCTGACCACAAAGCATTCACTTTTAAAGTAACCATCTCTCCTGACCCTGCCCCAGCTAAGTTCAAACAAAAAAACTTCTCCAAAGCTGATTACAACCTCCTGAGGGAAGGTATAAACAATTTCACAGCACCCTCCCCCTCCACAGGAACTGGCACATATGTCCAAACCTACACCAAAGTACTATACAGGCATTTATGTAGCTGCATGGAATCAGGAATACCTGAAAGGACAAAATCCTCCTCCTCAAGGAAGAGTAAACCTGTCTGGTGGACACCTGCAATAAATAAACTCTATAATAAAAGGAAAAAATTGCTATCCAGGACCAAGAAGGAGCAGGTGCCTAATCAGAAGTAAACTCTCCTTAGCCTGAACAAGCAAATAAGAGCACTAGTGAAATCCTCCAAAGCAAACTTCGAGTCCAAACTGGCCACATCTACTAAAGACAATCATAAGGTCGTCTTCACATATGTCGCAATCTGAAAGAAACCACTCAGTTCTGCATAGTACTGGTGGTCAAGGACACCACATACACAAATGCCATAGATATAGCCAACCTGCTGGCAGACAGGTTCAGTGAAAACTTCACCCCTCTGTCCCCCCATCAGTAAATCAGGGCATTCCCAAGACCTGCCCCCTCCCTGTATCTCTAGGGAGCAAGTCATCACTGCCCTCTCAAAGGCAAAATATACATCCTCCAAGGGACCCGATAACATCCCAGGCTGCATCCTACATGAACTCAGGCAGGAACTTGCAGCACCATTACGCACCCTGTTCAACCAAAGCCTGAGTATCAGCTTCATCCTAGCCAAGTGGAGGACAGCCGCTGTCATCCCTTTGGAAAAAGGTGGAGCATCCACTGATCCAGGAAATTATAGACCCATCAGCCTACCTTGCCTGATCTGCAAGGCCATGGAAAGGATTACCATGGATCTCATTAACAAGGACATTGGCAACCTCCAAATAATTGATCCCATACAGTTTGGTTTCATCAAGGGGAGGTCATGCCTGTTAAATTTGGTTGATTTCTTTGATACAGTCACCAAAGCCATGGATGAGGGGAAGATGGTGGACACTGCCTGCTTTGACCTGGCCAAAGCCTTCAATACCATTCCCCACTTAGGTATAATAGATTATCTCTCTCAACTAGGCATCAGTCTGTATGTTACCAGATAGGTAGCAAACTGGCTCACTGATAGAACCCACCTAGTCAAAATGGGGGAAACCACCTCAAGCAGTAGACCTGAAACGAGTGGTGTACCCCAGGAATTGGTCCTGGGGCCTCCCTTGTTTGGGATATACTTTTCTGAGGTGCAGGCCAAAACCAGTGGACTGTGGCTAACCAAGTTTGCAGATGACTGCAAGCTGAGTGCTGTCATCAATTCCCCTAGTGAACTGGACATCCTCCAAGAGAGTGTCACCCAAACAAATGACTGTTACCAGAAAGATGGCCTCAAGCTGATGCCAAAAAATACATCATCATCACATTTGGGGAGAGTGATGTCCCCACAAATTATCACATTAATAACAAGGTCCTAAGCACACAATCAGTTGTGAGGGACTTGGGCACCCAGGCTGATAGCAAACTGACTTTTGACCACCATATTCCCTCCATTGTATGGAAAGCTTTCTATGTGGCCCACCTCATTAGTAAGGGTATCTCACCAGAGACAAGGAGATCATGACATCCCTGTATTCTACCCTTAAAAGACCCATTATTGAGTACAATGCTCCTTTCGGCATGTACTTCACAAAGCATATGCAAGCAGCTGGAGAGACCACAGAGGTTCCTCACCAGGAGAATCCAGGGCCTCAAACATCTACCCTACACAGATATGCTAAAAGCCCTGTCCCTCTACTCACTCTCACACAGACTCCTCGGGGATGACCTTTTTCTGGCATACAAAGCAATCTCAGACCCCACCTTGATGGGACTGCTGCATATCCACAAGTCAAGCTCCACTCAAATAACCCACGCATGTGACCTCAGTCTGGTCTGTGACATCAATAGGGCTTGTTGACAGGGTAGATTTGTGCTCCAGCCACTCTCCCTTTCATGGATTAGACTTTCTCTCCACATCAAGCAGAGTACCTCATTAACCCTTTTAAATGCAACCTGGATAACTGGATGGGGAACAGAAAATACACCCCAGGGATTCCACCTGCTTCCTTGATGGACAGGGGCATCAGGTGCTGACTTGTTGACACATGGGCTAAATTCTTGGCTAGGCTTGTAAGGGCCTCAGGACCAATAGCCTAGCATGTTATGATCCTAGGATCTTATATATGTGGACATGTCTGATGTACAGTATGACTCGGCCATGGACTACCCAACGTCAACTTTAACATGGTTGTTTTGTGTGACTCTGCATTATCACTGTGTCCTCCTCATGGATTCATGCAGTTAAACTAGATGTCGGTGATTTGCCTGCACAAAAATATATATGCCAGCAGCTGCTCGCTCGACTGTAGTGCGACAGCTGATGCTACCTGATGTCTCTCAGCGTCCCTCCCATTGTTTATGAAATTGGTGTTTTAGTTGTAAAAAGACTACTGCAGAGGGTCCAAATGTTCCTTTAACAGATTACTGTCTGCAACTTCCCTGGTAATCATATTATGTAGCATGTGGCATGCTGCAAACATCTTCCCAAATGTGACAGGGACATAATGCATTGCCCCCTCAGACATATACAGGCAGTGGTTGACGTTCTTCAGCATTCTTATCAAGTGATCATCTTTGTCTCAGGTTTATGTACAGATGTTGTTATAATGCATTTCCACCCTACTGTGTGTGCTTTGCATGGCTGTTATCAATCAGGGCTCTAGTTTAATCCTGCATCAGCTGAAACATAATGGGAACATATTGGAAAGTGAGATGTCTGTGCCCACTTTCATTAACTCTGTATATGAATGATTATTACAGTGCCTAGACTTACAAATTGGGTGGTCCAGTGGACTTTTATTATAACATGAAGTGGTAATGTAGGTGCCCTGTATGCCAAATGTTGCAATTGCAGGCAATTCCTGAGTACTGTACAAAATAATTTCTTATCACTTGCATTTCACATTCCCTTGCAGTTTCTAGAATGGTAGTCTTTCCTATTGACATACCCCAGTCTGTGGGCAACAGTTGTGGCCTTTTTATTGCCACAACTGTGTGCAATTTGTAGCCCAGTAATTATGGAAGGCAGGAAATGTTGGAGTCCACATAGCTTGGTGACTGTCTTTATTGGTGTATTGGTGTAATGATTGTACTTATCCACATGAGGAACTTGTATATCAAGGAAGGTCTTCATTATTCTGCAGGATGATACCTGTGATATGTCCAGCATGTCCCTTTTTAGTTTTTTTGTATCTGGCATAGCAAGAGTTACATATAGCTTGTTGTTCACAAATATAGATAGTTCACATATTCCTGTTTATGGGGCAGTACATGTCAGTGAACATCTGTATAATATCTCTGTCTACTCAGAAACATTCTGTCATCTGCTAGCTAGTTAGCTAGTGGTCAGTGATAAACTGCCAGTACCATTTTTTCATTCCCACCACCTGCCGGCACTTCATGTTACAGGGCAAGAGGTAGAGGTGACAATAGACAGCATGTGCTATGGCACAGTCACTGCCACCGCTCCTTGCATCTCAGCTTTTTGCAGCTCTGAAAATTCCTGCATGCTTTTTATAGCAATATGGGACTTTCTGCATGCCTTATGCTTTCTATATTACCAAATATATCCTAATCAAAAATATTACAGACCTAAAGTCCCTGAGTATAAAGAGAGACTGGATGCTGTAACTTTTTATTCAGTGTCTTATAGATCTTTGAGAGGAAATATCTGTCTCACAGTGTCATTAGAGACCCAGTTGTTCTAAAGCTCCTGCATCCTCACAAGTCCAATGGCTTCATCAGTAGTGGAATGGGATATCTAAATCTTCACCAACAGATAGATACAACATAGTGGAAGTACAAATGTATAACTCAGCATCTCAAAAGCCTTTGGAATAATCTTTCCCCACATATTAAGCAATGTTGCTCATTGTCTTCCTTTAAACAAAACACAGATGACTGGATTAGTATCGACAAATTTACTCTGGGGTTGAGCAGTATAGCCCACCTGGAGAATGGAGGCATGGCCTGAGGGAGGTTAATGCCAAGGCATAAATGGCTATGCAACTCCGAGACCTAGGAATATCTATGAATCTATGTTCGTGAATTATGGCCTGCTTTCAGAGGTACACATTTGCATCTCATTATACAGTCATTAGACTGTGCACCGTCATTTGCATGCCATTATATAGTATCTTGCATAATCATACTCATATGCTGATTTCCATGCTGCTTTGTAGCACTAGTGGCTACTATGGATCACAACTTACCTGTGTGAGATGCCACCCATAAATAAATGTGCTGCATATACCACAGGTTGATATACTGGCCATTGGATGATTTACTTAAAGTGAGAATGCTGGAAACAGGGAAACCCAGTTCAGTTTTAGGAGAGCTGCAAGAATTAAGTGGTATGTAAAAATATCTGAAGATTTGAATGTTTTTTTCTTCTTCTTCTCCTTTTACGCTTTATTTATGGTCATGTTATTTATTTCACATTGAAGTTTTAGAAGTTGTATTTTAGGGGCAAAAACAAACCTTACATTTCTTTTTTTCAGGTTTAATCCAAACCAACAGGTAAAAGGACGCAGAGACAAACAATTTAGTAAGCAAGAAAAAAGAGCCAATCTAGAGTTTTCAATGGGTGATACCTTAAATCTCATCTAATGGTGGTTCATGGGATATAAACAACTGACACATTAAGGACATCATGCGTTTTAGCTGCATGACTTCTAAATGCCCATGACTTTTTATGCCTTTATGGCTACATTCAGGCCAATAAGGCCAAATCACTATAGCTGTGGACATACCTGTTTGGCTTTTTTATTGACTTTATCAGTATAGCATAACTGGCTTGTTTGGCTATAATTTACAAACACATGGTCTTTAAACCCAGCTGATTACCCTAAATATTAAAGTGCCTGCGAAATAACTAACATCCAAACCAAAGGGTAAAGAGTCATACAGACAGACCATTTAGTAAAAACTGTGAGAAAAACACAGTCAAGCTAAGGTTTTCACTGTTTGATACCTTAAATCTCCTGGGATGGAGGCTGATGGGATATATGCAGATGATACCTTAAGGTTGTCAAGTGTTCGCACAGTGAAAACTCTAGCTTGACTGGGTTTTTCTTGCAGTTTTTCTGAAGTCTAAGGGAGATTAACTGCTTCTGAACTGTGGGAAGAGCTGGAAACTCTAGTGTTTTTTTTTTTTTTTACGATATAAAAAATACACTTTAAAAATCACAGTTTTTTGAAATTATGAATATTTGCAATTCTTATTCTAACAGTTATGATAAGTTGCCACAAAAATGTATAGATTACAGATTTTAGGAGATGCCTTAATTATAATCAGAAGCTCACACTCGTTTTGTAGAATAAAACTGCTCTTCCTGCTGCAGCCTCAAAAGTGAGAAGTTGTGAGGTTTTAATGAGAGATAGTTGAGAAGCTATTTTACTTTTGAGGCACTAAAAGTAAAGAGTATCAGGTCACCTTGAATGACACTGTCATCCACATTGACATCCTCATACAGAATAATATGGCATGGTGTCACTGTATACCAGCTGCACATCAGCATTGCTTCATAACGCTTGAAACTCCACACCCTTGCATTCCAGTTTAACATCAGTATGTCACAGGTAGGTTGTTGTAACTGCATGTCATATGAGCCATTCTGTCATCACATTCAACATGCACTGTGATCTCAGTGTACCTAACATGCACATTGCAATCACTGTGTTCAGCGTACTGTTTCATATCAGTGACCATTTCCTGCAGTTCAAATTCAATATATTCAGTATATAATAATAATAATTCAATATATATAGTATAACTTCAGTATAGATTCCATGTATTGCTTGCCTGCCCATACATGTAGCATATAGACTAATTACACTGATGACTATTCACAGAATTTGCATTTTGAAGTCACTAAATTTGAAAAGTACTTTGATATCACTGAATAATATGTATTTTATTATTTTTTGTTTACTAATTTTTTTTAGCAGGAAGGTAGACTGGCCGTCAGGGGTCCCTTGTAAATTTTCAACCTGTTTTCAATAACAATGACAACAGATTGTATTCTGTTCAATAAAGAGATATTTTAAGTAATACCTTAGCTAATGTGTCTCATTCTGATGTTTGTTGGTCTGAAAACAATCAACAGAAGCAGGAAATGAAATGAGTCCATAAAAAGTGAACAGAAGCTGTGAGAACATATCACACTCAGCTTAATGTACTGCACATGTCCACTGTAGAAAAAGAAGTAGCTAAAGTGGATTGTAGTTTTGTCTGGAGCATATGCTTAAGAAGGAAGCTTGAATAGTCTGACTGGTGGGCTATATTCTGGGCAGAAGAATACATAAAGACTATATAATTGAAATCCTGAAGGGCAATACATACAAATTCAAATATTGTAGGCATGGACAATAATGCCCTTCTAGCCTGTCAATATACCAAAACAATTGTTCCCATAAGTGCGCAGGTTGTTCTTAAAATATCTAAACTAGTGCTAGACAAGGACTTATAGGGCAAACTGTCTTTTGAAAAACTATTGTGCATGGATGTAAATGATTAAATAGGCAGACAAATAAAAAGATGAGGCGTGCAAAAGGAAAGTAAACATCAAGAAATCACAGATGTGATAATAGTTCAGGTTCCATGCTTATTTCCAGGTATATAATGGTTTCCAATCAAGTGCCTGTGATGAGACATTATCTGTCTAAATTCAAAGCTCACAGTTCTTTGGACAAACTAGGTTAAGAGTTTGGTTACAGCTACACAGTATATAAGTGAAGACTACGAGAATGAAACATTTTTTAATAAGTGTTATAGTCAAGGCTTATTATTACCATCATGGCATCCTGCCAAGACTACCTTTATATTGTCAGTAAGGGTTGGATTTTGTATTTCTTTTAAACATGTGCCAATGGTTTAACAGTATATTAATATCATAAAGCACGAGAAATCGTTTCATGGAAGTTGTGCGCTAGATCATGATAATAGAAATCACATGTTTTACTTTTTTCATTCCATCCATTCATATTTACAGTGGTGCTTTATATCAGACTTGTAAGCAGACTGACTTATTTCATAGATAGAACAAGTGTGTGAATATTTCAATTGACTGAATAATGTTCTAATGTGAAATAAGCAGCATATCAGCAGATGAAAACAAAGTAAGCTTTAAAAGCCCATTAGTTATGTGCCACTCATAGTTTGTAATTCTTTCTGCTCAGCTCACATATTGAGACTAATTGCACATTTTGAATCATGACAGGGAAATAAGAAAAAGTGAAGTTAGAGGTTAAGTATCATCTGTGGAGACTGAAATAAGAAAACTGTCAAAGGGTTGGAGCACAAATCCTATGTTGTGTGTGTTCTAACGCTAAACTAATAAACAGCCCAGAATATTATATATGCACACAAGCTTGCATGCCCGCACAAACACACACACACACACACACACACACACACACACACACACACACACACACACACACACACACACACACACACACACACACCTGCTAGACAGATGTACAAAGATGGGTAATGTAGACATAAATTGATTGCTTCGCACAAAGTGACAAGCAGGCCTCTACTACTGTCTACAAAAAGTGCATTTCAGGCAATTATAACAACAGAAAATAGCTTTCATTAAGGAATACATTGACTGTACTGACAGCTGTAGCAGTTCAGTCAGCAGGAGGAACTATGTGTGTCTCTGGCTAATGAGATTTTTTGTGACTGAAGCTGCAGACAGCTAGGTACAGATGTCTCAGGATGCATGCATATACACACACACACACACACACACACACACACACACACACACACACACACACACACACACACACACACACACACACACATATATATATATATATATATATATATATATATATATATATATATACATACACGTTATATATATGTGGACTGCAAGAAGGTACAACAGGATATAGCTAGCCATAGCTAGGGCAGACTAACACTGACCAGCTCTCCAAATAGAGAGAAATTGATCAGCTGCCCAGCAGTATCACTTGTCACATGCTCGGGACCCATAATGCATTGCTAATTAAAAGTAAGAACACTTTTTTTTTTTTTTGCCAGCAGAACCTCCTACTTGAGGTGTTGCCATTACAGTTTCACACTCCCATGGGTTAGACTGCATCACCTGTCATGTCTGCTAGCAGGACGTCAAGGAAAGTTGCTTGCAATGTTCAACAGTGAAATAACTGCTTACATTCTTTAATCCATTGTGTGCTTTTTTTCCAATTATTTTTAACCTGCTTACAAGGTAGTTCCCCATCTTACTTGCTCAGCCCTTCTTTTCTTTTGCAAATTGCATACGACCAGCTTGTGGTAGAAGAATGCCAGACTACTGTCATGTAGTACGCAGAAGCTGTCCTGCTAACTTGGTGATTTTCTCGCATACTTTTTTCTCAAGAGCTGGAAGACATGCAATTGACACAAAGACTATGTAGTATCATTCCTATCTTATATGTGTAGTCATTCTATCTACTGACAGATGATTTTTAATATTTTAGAAGCAGGCTGTTAGAGGTGATTTTTATCAAGCCTGCTACTTACTCATTTTCCCTCTTCAAGTCATTGTTCTAACAAACTAAGGTAATTGTAGAGCATTTTATTAGTCTGCATTGCACTGCAGAGTGTTCAACAACCTACAGGTAGCTACATTTCTTTCCCTGCAAATACTGTGCAAAGACACACTAATATAAATCAGTCCCTCAATCATCATAAAGCACAGCAGCCTGCAAAAAAGAAAAACTTTCCTTTTTTGCTTTGTTTTTATTGCACTTTTTTTCTGGTCTGATCTGTGCTTCTCTATTTTCTAGCTCTTACCCTCTCATACTTTTCAAAGTTTACATCCACGGTGTATTTTTCCCCTCAGATCTGGTCTTTTAATCAGGAATCATTTCACCCTGAAGTCTCTTTGAAAGCCATTAACATGGAAAGCCTCCTACTGGCCCAGATTGTGTGTGTTTGCTGAGAGAGTGGGTAGAGTTATACCAGCTGAATCAGTTTACACTTTACACCATATTCCGCTAAACTGTATTTATAGTGATTAAGGTAAGTGTACAACTACAACTGTATTTCTTTAGCATTAACACCTCTCAAAAAAGGCTACACGGAGTGAAAATGTATTTCATTGACTAAAAGTCATATGACTTCAGATTTGCATAGCTTCCTACATGGATCAAATAATTACATGCATGCATGAAAGTCAAATGAGAGCAGATTAACAGCAACTCCCCCATCATTGGCTATATTGCAATGTTTCATTACTTCATGGAAAAAGACCATAATGTTCATCGTTCATAGTTTCCTGGTGTAGCATCACTACTTATTTGGCACAGTCAACCAATTAGAAGTGTGCTTCGAGCTCCCCTTCCAACAATGTAAGAAAGTGCCGTCAGGAATATTTTGTCCTTAATTGCAAGCTAGAGTTAAGGCCATTGTTCCATCTCTAAAACTTTTCTTACAGTTTCAGGACTAACCTGCCTGTCTGTTCTTGTTCAGCTCTTCCAGAAAACTGTCGTCGTTTACAAAAACATTCCTTGCAATCAGGCCCACAAGCTCAGTCCATAGCAAGGCTGCTATTCATTATGGACAATTCCTGAAACTCCTGTGATGCAGAATGATTATTTTTTTATTCTTCTGTTAGCCCAATATGGTCATGAAACCTACATTGTTTACTTGAACACCAATTGCTCACATTTTTCCAACTTGTTGATATCACTCAAACTGTGGTACTTGCAATCAGCAGTGAGTTTTAAAAGAAGTGTTTTTCTGCAGCCATCCCGTCCCCAACCCCAAACCCTTAGTGAGTGCAACAACAGCATTTATAGGTCTGCACACTCCACACTCATAGTCAGACCCACAACCAAGACAAGTTTTTAGCTAAGAAAATTATTCCAAATGTATTCAATGTGACCAGTACAATTTGACACTTTTCACGTTTCATAGATTCAGTCATAAGGTACTTTTTTATTTTTTTTTAAATACCTTTGTTAAAGTATCACTTAAGATGTAGGCAAGCATGCATTATTCTGATCATAGCATCTGGCACAAGCAGAGGACAATATTAGCACACAACATCAGTTATATGGTTTGTAGAACACACAGAACCAGATGTGGCTGAAATCCCTGGCATAAGTACAATAAAATGTCGCACAACAAAGTAGAAATGAAAAATAAAATAACAAAGCTGCATTTATCAGATTGGGGGAAGGGGGGTGAAGCATAAAGATTCTATATCCATTTCTGTCAGATATAGTAGAAATACAAAATAAATATAAATGCATTAAAGCACGAGTTCATAGTTCACCCATTTTATTTTTCTTTCTGTCAGCAAAGATGCAAATCAGGACTTCTGCATGCTAGCATTATCATGGTTACTATGTCCCTTAACTTTGTCTTCTCAACATTTTATTATTCTTTATTTCATGGCTTTGCCTTGGATGTTTCCATATTCATTTGCACCATCACTGGCAAGCCATGCTCCTTTTGAAGGCAAATTCAGTGGCTAGAATGATCAGATAATAAAGAAAACTACCACATTTGTGCTCTGTGTCATATTAAATTTCTTCTTTCTTAACTCTGTGTCGGCATTGTGAAGGGTAAAGGTAGGCACTTCTGTTTTACCACAGTTTGAAGGAGAAATGCATATTGTACCGGTCCTGTGTCCACTCACAAAAATGGGGTTGAAACTGCATTCGTACAGAGACACAGTATTTGCTCTGGGTAACTCAGACTGCTAGTTCTATGACCACAATGTGAAATGCATTGCATTACTGACCTTTTAAATGTCAAACCAATAACTAATATGCACACAGGTCAGTTAATTTATGGACTAGCAACAGTGAAATATAACAGGTCAGGTCACTGAAGTGAGGGACTGCATGTTTCATGACTACATTTTGCTCCTTCTTATATTAAAATATCGTATTACAAATTTCATGTCTCTGACCTTTGTGCTTTGACTATATTGTCGTGAAACACACTTACATAAGAAAGAACTGTCTTCTAGACTGCGTACAAACTCATACACTTCATCACTTTTGTTGTTGTACCTTATCTGGATTAGGTGGAAAATATCCTTTCAGAATTATAATTTGGTACACTTGACAGATAATGCTGTACCATTTTTGTTCATGTTGGCTTCAGGATATATCTTCTCGCTTCTTTAACTATATTCTAGGACAGTTATAGAAATCCATTCTTGATTGCGTTCCAGGTAAATGAGAAAACTTGCTAAACAAATGAAGACTAGGACATATCAGTCCTGTAAAGCATGTATAATCTTTTCAGCTCGAACTAGAAGAACTGGAAATAATTTTAGCCACTAATATCTAGCCCAATTGTTTCATTTTTGCATTTTACACTTTTTCCTAGAAATGCACCTACAGAGTACATGTAGGAGTTAATATAGTGCAGTTGGGTTATATTTAACAATACTGCTAGTTTTGCAGTACATTTTAACTGATGAAAACTTCAGGAAACCTTGACTGGGAGGTTAAGTTAATAATCCATGGCTGGTTGTGGATATCATAAGACTTACCCGAGACTTGTGTGATTTTATCAAGAGAACAAATTCATAATGATTAAATAAACCATCCATAGGCAAATCCTGTAACACATGGCAGTGTAGAAAGGGTGAGGGTGAGGAGGCAGCCACCCTGGGGGGCAAAGTGTTAGGGGCCACAATTGGCAGGTCTTGATCTATCTTTAGTCCATTTAGAAATAAATGCCAGAATTGCAGTTACAGTCAAAACTGAACACTTTATCACTCCATGTGTGATACAAAATGTAGCAACTGCTTGCTGCAAATGTTTCCTTTTTTTCCTACAGCAATCATGAGTGCTGTAGTGCTCTATGCATGTTATAAACTATAGAAACTACTCTGTGTGTAGTAGAAGTGGTACCACAAATGTACACTATTGTTTAAAATAAGAAAAATAATTTGTTCACAGTTCAGAAAATGGCTTTTTTTTCTGGGGGGGGTCTAAGACTGAGGGAATGGCAACAGTGGCAACAGGACTAAGTACAAAAACAGCACATCTGAATACACACACCCAGAAATGGATTATTACTACTATTATTCAATGACTTTATTTAAGAAAAAAAATGCTTACCTTTCTTAAATAATTTTATTGTATGCTAGTGCTATAGTGTTCTTCTAAATCCTCTGCTCTATACTTACGTACTGAACATGTATGTGTCATTGTGTCACGTACATCCACACACTTGTACATTACAAAAGTGAAGTGTGAGGCAATGGAGAAATAACAGTTTATCTACAGAGATATACCCCGTGGCTTTTTTCCACAAGAATTTTGAAGGAAGCCAAAAAATATATGGAGAAAGGGCTAAGATACGGAGAGTTTTTTAAATATTACTCTAATTTACTTTAAAAGTAAATAGGAAAAGACAATTTGTATCTACTTGTATTTTCTGAAGAATAGGAGTAACTATAATGCTCAGCGATTTACCGGAGATCTAAAGTTTTATGAGGAACAGAGCAATACTGTAAGGGTCATTCTGCAAAATAGTACGTTATCAAAACTGCAATCAGTCTGGCAGATCTACAGCACTTTAGCAGCCAGACTTGTTTCTATTGGGATACCTGAATTTACACTGGGCATGCTCACTGGGCTGTCCAATCAGCATGCATGCTTTTGAATTCTAACAATCCTGTATTGTATAATACTACATAACTCCTGGATTGACCATTTACCCAGTAATGCTTTCTATCCAATTTTTTTTATCTGTCAGATTTCCTAAAATTACCGACTGTTATAGCAGCTAACAAGATCCTACCCCCCCCCTAAGAAAAGCAGAAACAAAACAAAACAAATTAAATGATTCCTTTATATCATTGCCAGTGGTTACCTTTACTATTGTGTGCTAACTCTGTGATATTGTGCTTTATGTTTAATCATGGGGGGTACTATAGCACACAAGAATTTGCATGCACAGTACTGAACAGTTCATAAAAATAAACAATGAAAAACTTAAAAAATAAAATATTTTTTCATGATAAAGACCTTCAATAGCTGAAATACATAGGTTATACGAAGGATTTGTTCTCTCTCTTAGTCTCTGCATTCACCACACTGATTAAACTTGGCCAGTCAGGGGAAAATCGCTGCATAACTCCCATCCATGACAGTTGTTATCCTGAAGATTTCATTCACTGCAGATGGATTTCCTATCAACTCTCATTTTGTGTTTCTTAATGTCTTTGCATTCAGAACAAAATATGCATGGATAGATGGTTGATCTTGGTATAACGTATGTTGTACCTCAACTGGACTGGTGATTAACTTCAGCTTATATAAAGCATTCTATTTATGACTGGCTCCTTCCAGACATAGTGCACAGGCCTTTTAAAGGACAACTGGACATTGGATGCTTGTTTCTAGAAAAGCATCTTTTATTTTCTAAGGAAAATGTTGACCTATGCAGTACATGGAGGAAGAGAAATCAGAATATGTGGATTTTTTGCTCAAATGTTATCATGTGCACATGAGAAAGTTTAGATTTTAGCAAATGGCATCCCCAGAAGACTGATAAGAACCTGCAGACAAAAAGTAGCCAGCTGTCCAAGCATGTACCCCTACAGTATGCTGCACAACAAGTAACAGTGTGTACTTCCCAGAAAACAGCTGGATAAATGGTGCTTATGATGGTAACTCAGTGATAACAGGAGTTTTAGAATATTACTATGTGCTAATGTATGGGAAAATATGAGGTATTTACTAAACTGTATTCTGCCCTGGGAGTGTGTGCTCATGCCTCTTAGGAGTAATAAGCTCTATCTTAGAAAGTTGGGAAAGGAATAAGGAAAGCAGGTTTCAACCACTGCAGAGAAATCTTGGCACTACAGGTATCAATTATTTCCCCTCACTTCCCATATGACAAGATCACAATGAACTAATAAACTGCAGTAGTAAATACATTTCCTTTTTTCTTCCTGATCCACACAACATCTTGAATTTCTATAAGGTAATTGAGATTTATATGATAACAAGGCTGTTGTCTCATATTAAATATGCCAAGCAATTACACTGTACACTAAGTGGATGGATGCATAGTGACCTCATCTTTTTTATCTTGTATCCTTTGTTGTAGCATCCTATTAAAACCTGGAATGCACATTATTTGTGAACTGTAATGCCTATTAAGATAAACATCTGAAACCTAATGAGAAGCACAAAATCAGTATATTACTGTTGTTTTAATTGTGTTCCATAAATTTCATTGTGTCACCAGAACTCCACATCCTTTACCACTTGTTAACTACAAACACCTAAGCAATCCAAATGCATTTATATTATATATGCACTTTGTTTTCATTTTTTGTGGTTATTGAAATCTTCAAAAATGCCAAAGATAATGTCAGTTTTAATTCAGAGTTTATGGAGTTACATATGAGTGTTTAATTTGCATATACTACTCTCAGAAAAAAGAGACAGGAAATCAGCAGCAGTAAGATCTAATCTGCCGGCAAAGACAGATTGCAGTGCTAAAGTAAAACTTGTTTCCAAGGGGCATTCTGAGAGCACAAAGCAGTTCTGAGACTTCAGAGGTATTATTAAGCCTACAGCTTAGTTTATGCAAT
>NC_056733.1:1968598236-1968610736 GCF_019279795.1 Protopterus annectens
ACCCAATGGCTTGTCTGCTTCTTCTTTTTGAAGGAGTTTGTGGATGTGGCATTTCTAAGTATTTGAATTGTAGGGTGTATTGATTAATTTCAAGGTGTCATTATTATTATTATTATTATTATTTGAATTTGAATAAAGCTCTAAAACTCTGGATAGGTTTGATTATACTACCACATATGTGGTTTATGTTGCAGAACAGAATACGTGTGAAGATTTTTATGTTGGCTTGACAACTGAGAAGCATGATGCTCACATTTGTAAGCATTTTTCCCATTAAGCATAACAGTATGCACATGCATGCACATGTTGTTTCACTTAAATAAAATACATTTACTGAAGTTGTTTATAGTCATCTTTGTATCTACATTTTTTCTGATTTATTTTGTTTATAGTTAGTTGAGTGGGCAGTTTTTAAGATTTTCACTGGTTATTCGGTTCCCTGTTACGAGATCGCAGACGCAGTTTGTCAAATGCGCCTTGATCGAAACGAGAAGAGCGGAAAGGCAAAATAGCAAAGCAGCTTTTCAGTGAATTCTTTCCCAGGGAAATAATTTGCTTGGCCGCTTTCGTTACTTTGCTGTTTTCAGCACTGTAGTGCGATCTCGGAGTTGGTATATTTAAGTGGGGGGGGGTGTGGGAGGCAAAAAAGGGGGCGAAGCCCCCCACATTATGTAATGTTTTAAATTTTTGTTTGTTTTTTTTTTTTTTTTTTTTTTTTTTTATTTTGGAACAGTGATTTTTTTCCCTTGGAAAAAAATCACTTTTCTGAGTTTTCGACGTTGTAAGCTTTCGCTTACATGGGGTCGATTAATTATCATTCACTTTTGTAACCATGCGATAATATAATATAGACCCGGTTAGTCTATATAATTTAATGTCTAGCCAGCAAAGTATGGAAGAAGCCCCCTTACTGAATCCATTTTTACACAGAAGTCCTTTGTCTTGTACAATGATTAATTCACCAAAGCAAAGTGCTGTAATTAACAATTGCACAAATTCTGATACTTTGAATAAAAAAAATCTTGAGAGAGTACCTTCTATTAATCCATTTTGGGATATGATAATAAAAGTGATCACACAATTCTTTGGAAATGTAGAGTGCTATGAAAACCCATTTCAGGTATTTCTTCTGTTGGATTAAATGTAAAGAATATCTATAAAGAACCTCAGACAGTTTTATTTAAAATCAAAAGAAAACACTGATGTATTCTTTATTTTCAAGAATGTTTGAAAGTGAAAGGAGTTCCAAGGGACTTGAGCATCATGAAATAACTGTCTGGGAATGATTATAGGGAAGATTCTAAGTGGAATGGAAGGTGCTGAATGAAAAATGTGGTTTTCCCTACTTGGAACTTTTAATAAAACATCATGAATCAGTCTAAGATCAACTTACTAAGTGACCTAATATTATTTTTCAGAAAATAAAAAAGAAAGAAAAAAATAGAAGGGTAAGTCAAATCCAATCAAAAGTGAATATATAAGTGGCATCCAAAATAAATGTAAAGCTAATTGAGTATTTGGCTGACTCTGCTTTAAACAAATTTTCTCCAGGTTTCAAATGTGATGAAAATATTTTAAATTAAATTATTTAAAATTAATCAACAAATCATGCTGAAGCAGATCTTTCTTTCAGCTTTGCTATTGGAATAGCAACAGATGATGTTATTTTATGTAGATGTTTTCAGTTAACACAGAAAAATAACTGCACCCAACAGGGTCTGGACTCTACCTGGGTGACCAATCAGAGCAAATCGACAGTATATAATAACAGGTAAAGGTTTCTTAATGGAGTCGGATGATACAGGCTATGAGAATATGGACATAGTTTGCCATGTGTGAATTTTTTTAAGAGAATTTTGAAGGGGACCAATGGCAAAATCCACAGAGATGGAATCAACAACCTTGTTATCCTCTGGGAAACAAATGTTCCTGATTTTAATGGGATTCATGTTTAAAATTTACAATTTTTCCTTCAGAGTTAAGCCCTGATGACCCTTCATTATTACAAAAAGGCTTTATTGTTTGAGAATTTGCAAAGGATAGATAATAATACTTGCTAAATTTAACTTATATGTGTAAATTCAAAGTAAAAGTATTTTTTTTATGATTGTGAGACTTATATGGTTAATTTGAGAGAGGAAGTTTTAAAAGTAAAATAAACCGCCCTTCTGTAAAGTAAGTGTCCTTTATAAAATAGATTTACTGCTTTATCTTATGTCTGGCAGTGGACACATGGTTATCAAAGGACAGTACGTTCTTCTTCTTAGTTTCCCAAATCCTTAAGTACAGCATCATTTTTCAGGAGTGTATTGTCAATATGATAGTTACAAAGGGAATCATGCTTCTTGAAAGACACGATTATACACTTATTGGCATTTAGTTTTATACCATTGGTTTTGACACCGGCTGTTTGGTCAGGATATACCTTCTTGGAGTAGATTGGTGTCCTCTAGGGAGTGTATGATCGCAACAAGTTTTTCATTTATCACAAAGTTGATCAGACACAAACTCATAACATTCGCCTTGACTTCCAAGAAGCAAAACACAGAAGTGCTTTATTATGACACACTAGCCTTACATGATCATGCACTGTGTTTATCATTCACCATCATGGATCCATAAAGCTGATTTCTTTACATTGCTACACATCATAACATAACTTGCACACATAACAATATGTAACATCAAATGCAAGAAACGGTGTTTATTCCTAGACACATGAAATCAGATACTGTGTACATTGTACACGTAGGACAATGAGTTTACAGGAAAAAGAAAAGGAAAATTCAGCAGTACATAAATGATATCTTTGTTATGATTGTAAGGAAGCAGAGTACACATTAGAAGCATTTTGAATAATATAGTGAATATAAACCTCTATTGTAAAAGAAACAGAGACAAGGTAAGGAAAATGATTTGTATTAGGAAGACATTTAGTATTTAGAAGGGAGCTTCTTGCATATACGTACATGTAGAATTATATTGGATTCTAGAGTTCTTCTAGTATACAAATATATAAAGTACATACGGACAGGTGTGCTGGAATGCAAAGACAGTTACCAGGATAGGAGTCCAATAAAATTCATGTTGCTTATCAGCATGGATTAATGGAATTACATCTGCATTGTCTTATCTGTATGAGAAGGAAACAGATACCACATGCGTATTTCAATGCAGTATGAAGCAAAGGAGCATTTTGTTCTGGTTACACAAGTCAGCATAACAAGAGGTAATTCTGAAAGTCTATGAAAGGAGCATATAAATAATCTTTTACCTTCATTCGGAGAATAACAGTGAATGCATGTCTCACCCCTTCCACACCTAACTAATAAACATTTGCTCCTTATTACCAATAGCTACAGAAGGAGAGCATCAGCCCCTTAACATAGTTCATCAACACTGCTCTCTATAGCACTCTCCCTACTATTAATCTGCCTGGACACCTGTATCCAAATCTTATAAAACCAAATGCACTTACACTTACTCATATTGACATTTGCTGAGCTTGTTGCCTCAATTGCATGAGGTGTCATTCCATTTTCACTATCTCTCTCTGTTTTAATTTATTTATCAATTATAATTGTTGTGAATTACATCTTCATATGTTTTCACTTCTTTTTTGCATAGCCAGATATCTGTGTTTAGGGCTATGTGCTGTTTATTACCAGTGTATATTTTCATCTATAATTATGTGCATTTCTACATATATGTTGTAAGTGCTGGTGAACCATACCAAGCACCATGGGTAAAAAAAATGGGTGTATATTATCTTATCGAAGAGGCATTACAGTGAATGCCTATTCATCGACCCCTAAAGAGCGAACCGCCAGTTACATGAATGGCCGATTCACAATTTTTTTCCTAGGGAAAAAAATTGCTTGGCTATCAGTGTGAATTTGCCCCTTTCCTCACTGTAGTGTGATCTTGGAGTTGGTATATTTAGATAGGGGGGTGTGGGGGGGGGTGAAACCCTCCACTTTTATGTGTTTGTAGTGATTTTTCATTTATGGTCGGATCTCACTGAATCAGCCGTTCGTGTCACTGATGGTTCATTCTTTAGGGGTCGATGAAGAGACATTTGCTGTAATGCCTCTTTGATAAGATAATATAGACCCGGGTAAAACTTAACATTTATTTACTACATTGACAAACCTCACTTTCTCATATTGCCCAAATGGTTTCACTCCCTAAGACAATATAATCTGCATTGATTTGATGTGTGCAGTACTGTCTTTAATTTCTACCATAACCATCTACTGTACAGCTCCTAGTTTCAATGAAGCTGCAACACTAACAATACTGTCGTAGCCTTCCTCAGTCACTCAGCTAATGTTAATGTATAGAATAGATACGCCACGCTATAGCTTTTGTATTCCTTACTCTTACTTCTAGGTTCATAGGTAGAGAGATTACTGTACTTGTTCTCAGTCCTAAGGCATCTAGGAGCATAATATAATTTACCTGTGCTTCCTCTCAGCCATAATGATGTCAAGGTTAGACTTAAATAATTTTCACATTCATGAATACTTGTAAAGCCATTAGGAACATGTTCCACAACTGGAGAATGTGTAAATATGAGATTGTTTTAGCCTGATGCTATTGCTTAGCTGTCATTAGTAATCATCATTAAGCATGGCCTCACCTGAGACAGTGTATAGTGAGGACAATTTTTGTAAACCTGATAATTGTGCATGTATGTATTTCTGTATAATAAAAGGTACAAAGTTGTACCCATCCATTGATATTCGGTGCTATTCTGCATCTAGGTCAGCTCCTGAATTATTAATATTATCGCATCCAATCTGCAATTATCAATAAATTCGGTGTAACAAATACTGGCACATAACCTACACAAATGAAAAAAAAAAAAACAATGTTTTAAACAGTTAAACAAAACCTACCCCAAGACTAATTTTTGGTGTGCATCCAGACTAAGTAAATTAGATTATGAATGGAGTCTTTTTGTGTGTATTACACGCATAGGCATTAATAACCAGTTGATAATCCAGTTAATAATATAAGGAGACATATTTAGTTAGTTGCAGCAATTTGGAAAGGTACAAAATAAAATGATAATCGAAGCTTCAAAGGTTGGCATAAAGGTGTCATTAAACTGAGAGAGATCATTAAAACCTGGTCTGTTAGGTACAAATATTTAAACCCATGCTGACACTTGTCAAAATTTGGTGCAACTTGTTTGTCTAGTATGCAGACATGTATCTGCTATAGCAATTAATACTACAGCCAACCCCTCTAAATGTGTTGGCAAGTCACTCCTCACTGCAAGTATTGTTGCAAGGGCAGTCCTGGCAAGCATTTTATTATTTTGAGCATGGTCTCCAGACCACTGGTTGTTATACGCATACCCAGCATAGTACCACACACTTGCAGATCACTCTTTGCTCTTATCCTAGGTTCTTGTTCTGATTTGCATGGCACAGTCTGGGCTACTACATTGTGTGCCGTATTCCAACACATAGAGCACTGTTTGTAAATACCAGTTGTACATTGCACTAAGTGATTTTGTAACACTGCAGAGCTGTCTGAACAGGGAAAAAGTGACTTGGAACATTCAGGATATGGGTTCCTCTTACAACTTCTAAAACTTCCATCTCAAACATTAAATTAACTTCTCAATCATCGAATTAACAACTGTGTCTGAACTGATAGTCTTAAATGAGGACGTCGTTGTTACCCACTGATTCTTTAAGTGAGTTTCTGGAGTAGTGTTCTCTTTTCTTCCTTGTTATTTATGTCAAAGGTCTTATGCATATTTGCTATCACTATGATCATGGGTGCCAGTGCAAACATTTGATAAATCCAGTCACAAATTATTGTCCTGTGGTCAGTGTCGCCATTTTATTGGAACACTGAGTATATCAATTGTTAAGGAGAACTGGGAGGTCCTCATTTTATTGAAACAGTGATAATGACATGAATGTCAACTGTAGTGGGATTTTTTTAAGTTTTCCAAAAATAAATCGCACATGCCAACTCAGATACAATTAATATAGTAACAAGTTCTAACAAAGGTTGATGTAACATTTCATTCATAATGACTGATGGGTACTGATGAGCGTAATGCAGAAGCAAAAAAAGAAATAGCAGCAGCAGTACCCAGAATTCCTAACTCTGTTGCCACGGTTAATTGGGATCAAAGGGTGCAACTATTATTTAATCTGCACCTGTCAGTGCACATGAGTTTGCCAAACAAAGGAAAATCTCAGTGCTGGGCTATGCCTGTAGATTTCTGAATGAAACTCAAGGGGGAAAACCCTGCAGGTACAACTTTCTCAAGTAGTGAGCTATGGTAAATAAACTCCCTTTTGGAAGCTAGATTGCATACATTTAAACTGTCAGTCACTTCTGTAGACTTGGCATTTTTAGCATTGTAGTAACTTAATCTGTACGTACACAGATATCTCTATGCACCTAGCACACACTGAAATTTCCTTTAACAGTCTGTCAGTGTCAAACAGGCATGGTGAAACAGAAACCTCATCTTCCATTAATCTCTTGTACTGTGAGAAAAGTTCTGATTAGCACCCCCTCCCCCATTTTTTTCTTGATTGCTGTGTTTTGCTTTCAGGAATGCGCCGCTAATAATGTGAGAGCAGAAAGGTCACCTTTGCATATTTTTTGCCAGAAGAAAACACCTGCTTCTGTATATGTGATAACACTGTAGTAATAAAGGTTCTGGTTCATTTCAATTGCCTGGTCCTTTACACCAATAGCTTTCTTATTGCTGCCCTTAATTAACATATGATAATCAGTTTGATTCTCCTGCCTGTCATCTTGGTCATAGCCTGAGAGACTGTGCTGTCACACAGCTATGATGCCTTCAGTTTAAGTGGGTATATCCTTCCGTTCTCAGCTACAGACCCCAGATGGTGACTGCTGAGGCAATCTGACAAGAAGAGTGCTGGAGATGACACTTTTGGCACATTTGTTTACAAAAACAGCCTGAAACAAAGATAAAAAGGTTACTGTATCTTTGTCAAATTGTGGAGTCATACTTATATTGCCAAGATAAGTCAAGCATTGCCCCTGCTGCAGGTTTGCAGCACATCCATATCCCTCTGACAACTGGCTCTCGCAAAGTACTTGTACTAAGCATTCCATGTACCATAACATTATAAAATGAGTTCCTGGGATGTTAATACTATGAGGAGTTATGTCACAGATAACAATTATATGAAATAAAAAGAAAAAGTGCAAGCATGTTTTGCTACACTGGCACTGAGTTAGTAAGGCAGCAAGAAAGCTGCAAATAACTATAACAAAATACTTTCAATGCCTAGTTCCATTATTCATACTTCCTAAGTGTGCCTAAGAGAAAAAAGAACATTGTAGGCCCTCATTCAAGGACTAGAGTAGCTCCTGAAGGACCTCTGTGCTACATATATGCAGGGAATTGTAAAACATGTAGCTTCCGTGTTGTTAGACTTGATCTGCAGGAGTGAATCCCTAAAATGGTACCTTTTTTATATTTTCTGGTCCCATCTGTGACAAAAGCCAGCTAGCTGGAATTTTGTTGCTAATTATATGTCACTGCAGAATATCGAAATAATTTACACAAGATGCTTGTGTTGCAAATGTATCAGAACTGTATGTCATTTGTATAATAAAACTGCTTGTACAGATGTGTGTGGAAAAGGTATTTCTAGAGTGCTGTATCTGAAATGTAAATACAATGTGCCCTACTGGAACAGAACAGAAATGTACCAGCACTATTGGTAACTGTTTAAATGTATATGCTTAAAAGTGGAAACTGGATGGCTAACCATCAAACTTTAGGAAAAATATCTAAAATTAAATTACTTTATAGGCTATGAAATAAAGAGGCTATCTCTCAAGTTTTCAATGCAGCTAGAGACAGAAAGTCTGTACTAGAAAGCTTTCTGTATTGTCCTTATTTTGAACTAATTGCTACTTTTGAAGCATCAAGGAATGCAATTGTTTTATGACTTCCAGCATCTGCCAAAGATCTGAGCATAAGTCTTTGTATATTTTTACAGCTAGATGCTAAATGCTGCCAGCTTCTTGCAATGGGAGCTTTGGCCTAGGAACTAGAAGTCAGATGACCAGAAATGATGACATTCTGCAAACTATCTCAACAGTAATATTTTAGAAATTAATTTGAGAAGTCTGTTAGTGAGACAGTGCATTCTGCATTCTGTCTTGGACCTGACAGCAACAATAACCATTCACCACATCTACCTTGCCTTGTAAATTACTAGGGAATAGTATAATTCTCTTAGGTTCAGTCAGGAATATAGTGAAACTTAGTTTCGATGGTTTTTCTTTATTTGTGTGAGCCCGTACTGCAATGCTATTTTAAATATTCCCTGTGGTTTTGAACTGTGATGTCACTGTGAATATATATTTAGTATTGTCTTGTACTTTTGTTATTTATTATTAAATATAGTTAAACCTTTCATTGTGGCTAATCTATGTAGAGATATTTAAGTTTTGAGAGTACTTGCATATTTATTTGGCAACACTGTGTGCACCACTCCTAATAGCCTTGCTCTTGTTCAAACTACCATTTGTGTTAATATTAATATTACACAGTAGAATTGGACACCCCTTGTTAATGGCCCTAAAGTAGCTGATATAGACTGACTGGTGGCAGCAAAAACTAATTTATAGTCTAGGCAGAAGGGAGAATAGCTAGTACACCTGTGCCAGCCTTTCCCAGATTGTATGTGTGTGTGCGTGTGTGTGTGTGTGTGTGTGTGTGTGTGTGTGTGTGTGTGTGTGTGTGTGTGTGTGTGTGTGTGTGTGTAAATCTAAACTCAAAGAGTGTGTGTGTCAGCTACTTGGGCAGGGACACAGAGCACTGGCTGGACAGAAAGGGTGCTGGAGGCCTTAGCTTGATCACTCAGCTGAGACACAACTCTATAGCTGTGCCAGTGGGAAGTCTTATTGAGGATCTGAAGAAATTGCACTTAATGCAGAGAGCTGCATCTGCAAATACTGTGTAGGTTCTTGTCATACACTCAGTTAATGTCCTCCATTGTTGCCAGTGGTGGGGAATGAGGCTCCTTGATTACTGGTCTAGTGGGGGGTTGTCACTCCTTCCATAAGTAATTACGGGGTTCAGAAGACTTCTTTAAGCCACTTCAGAATGTTGACATCTGTGTAGATGCAAAGTGATGCCAGAGTTCTGTGTGAAAGAAAATTCTGATTTCTAAGCATCATAATGCATCAGTTGGTTCATGCTCTGCAAGGATATCTTATATGTCACACACAGATCTACAATAGTTAATGCAGCACAGACACAGCTACACCCACTACGAAAGTTGCTAACAATTTGCTGCATCGCCAAATACGGTTATACATATGCTTAAAGACAGTAGTGCATATGAGATGTGAACTACATAGGCTGCCCCGTCCTATTAGTGCATGCATCATTTTGTGTTAAAATGTTAATAAGGGTCTACTTCTAAATTTTGAACTTTCATAATATTGAACTTGTGAAAGTTCAAAATTTAAATAAAACCAAAATTTTTTTACATTTTTGCAGGGGGGGGGGCAATCCCTCTGGACCCCCCACACCCCCTGCTAGTTAAATATACAAACTGTGAGATCATACTACAGTAAATGAACCATTCCATGCTGTATGGTGATCTCCAAAATGGTTCAAACTTTCTCAAGTTTAGTCTTATGGCCTTCACCACAAGAAATTCAAAGTTGTGAAAGTTCAAAATTTAGATGTGTACCCATTAATACTACAACTCAGCACTTAAGATTGCCCTTTTATGCCAAAATAAAGCATTTTGCCATGAAATATTTCAATGACACATTGCAAGGCATGTGCATAAGTGTGTGTGCATGCATGTGGGTGGGTGTGTGTGTGCATATGTGCATGCACAGTTATTTTTTCTACTGATGTACATGGGAGATGGATAATATGTTTTACTTTACCTTTTATTTTATTGTACTTTTATCATTAAAAAGAAATACCGACTTGGGTTGAAGCTTTTTGTTAAACAGAAGCATGGGTTCAGCCATGTTTTAGGTGATTTAAGCTATTATGAGGTTGTGCGTTCTGAGGTTTGCATTTACAGTTGTTGAACTTTGACTTTAGTTTATTATGAATAACAAAAATATTCAGATTTAAGGGGATTTTGATAGCTCTGATGACATACTGGGGATGTAGATGAACTTTTGATTATGCAGTGGGAATAAATATAAACAAAAATGTATACAGTGTACCAGGTTCAGGTTTTCATCACATCATTTTTTTGTTGTCTGTCATTAGGATGAATCAAAGTATGTAAAAGTTTATCGTGTTAAAAAGACATGTTTAAAATTTTAGATACTTATATGTGAGTATGTCATTGTTCATAATCATATGCATGCATAGCAATTAAATAAAGGAATTGTGTTTCAGCTTTCAATCCTTTTCCATTCATATGCCACACCGTTACACCTTCCTAAAGCCTCCCACCTTGGTCTGTATTAGGAGATCCTTTAAAATCCATCTTTTTCATCCTATGTGTGATCTATAATGATTGGATGCTTATTGCAGACTTACACTAATCCATAGTTTTGTATTTTTGGCATTTTGTTAATTATTATGTTTATTGTATTGGGCTTTGATTTTAAGAATGTCAATAAATTTACATCAGATTTTGATTTTCAGTGATTGAGCAGATCATTTATACACAAGGCTGCATCTTCCCAGGAAGACCTCTAATGAACATTTGTCGCTTTAGTCTTATCTATAAAAATCATACTAAAGATCCTTCACAGAAAATACAATCCAAAGGGCCAGATATCATCCACATAATTTATTTAATGCATAAACCATTAATAGTTTCACTGTAACAGTCAAGATGAAAGTCCTAATGCATCAGTGGTCGTGCCAGTAGCTGTTTTCCATAGGAAATTATTACTAGTGTGATTTCTAAGTATGTGCCAGCAATGGTGCATTTGTTTTTAGAGATGTCTGCCTAGCTCTAGTTGGTGCAACAATGGAGTCAGTTTATATAAGTTTGGGGTATGGGGAGCTTCCCCCCATGCAGGATACAAGAGAGTCTTGTCTCCTGCAAAAACACTTAAAGTTGATTTTTGGGAATTATTTTTTCTGCATTGTCTGATTGTCAATTTTGTGTAAGTCAGTATTTCATAGTATCACAACAACAACAACAACAACCTTCATTACCATTATGAGCTACAAGATTCTTGTTAGCTTGTGGGTTTACTTGTCACTCTGTCCTGCCATAAATTGTTGTTTTACTTTGTTAATGACATATGTTTACTGTTTAGTGTGTCTTTTTTATTTGTTTTGAAGTATACATTTCAGATCAATGCCCCCTTTTCAGGTCAGTTTGGCTTTGCAACACTATAATACCTAAAATAACACCAGACAGAAACCATCAACTGTAAGCATGTGGTAAGCAAGCAGAGGGAAATGACCGAAAGACACTGTGCAACGTCAGTTGAATCTAGAATAGTATTTTGTGTTCCACTGCAGTGGATGTCAAAGAATTTAGCAAACAGAACAACAGCTTAAAATAATGTTCAGTAACGCTGTACCAAGTGTTTTTTTTTTTTTCACAATAAAGAATTTTATTCAATGTGACGAAGTGGGAGTAATCTAGAAAAAGTAGAGAAAAAGTTTTAAATTATCATGTCACCCTCCATATAATGTATCATTCGTTGTAAGTCACTTAACTGCCCACTTTTCTTGTGTCACACTTGAATCTTGATGTGGTTCTAATGAAAATTGTATAGTTTATTTTATTTTGATTTGTTAACTGGATAGGTAAACTGGTTCTAAAATCATTTTCAGCAATGACCCAGGCATAGTTCTCTACATCATACAAGTCTGATACCCTGCTTTACTGTTTCTGATCTTGTGTGTGGTTATGCCCAAGAGTTACTCTGTAGCTCTAATAAAAAAGCATCATTTCTTTGCCAATGCCACATTTTCCACTGGGCAATACCTTTATCAGAAATAATTTTATAGAAAACTTCATAAGTACAGATATTTTTTCAGTAGGTAACAATGCAGTTTAACATTTATTCTTTCTTTCTCTCAGAGAAGATGATACTCTTTCCCTGGCAGTGAACATCCATCTTTTCAGAGAAGATGTTTTTTTTTTAGCAGTGAACATCCATTCCATTCTTTAATGTCCCAGACTCCTGCATTGTCTACTTTCCTTACCGTTTCATTACTTTTTCCTTCATTATTTCTAAATAGTTTCAGGATATCTCAGTAATATCACTAAATTGTTATGAATGTGGTTCTCAGATCTCTCTTCACACCTCCTAGATTGTCTGATTTCCACATGAAGTCAGACCTGGTTATGGAGATATATGTTATTAAGCAAATAAACTAAGCCTACAAAAAGATTCCATATCATTTATTATGTAGGGTCTAGGGATAAGAATGGCTTCTGGTGTGAAAAAAAAAAAACTGTTCCTCTTTCTGACCCTGTACAATGACTTTCAAGGGTCAGCAGTACAATTCTTAATGCTCAGAGTTT
>NC_056733.1:1968615736-1968623236 GCF_019279795.1 Protopterus annectens
GGTGATTAGGTCCAGATTGTCTGTAGAGTGGAATTTCTGCTAACAGTTTTTTCCTCTTTCATTTTTTTAAATATAAATGTATCAGAGAAATGAAAGTCTATGCTGAAACCAAATGCTATCTGTTGATTTGAGTTCATGTTCCTCTGGACTCTGCACTGAGGAACATAAAACATGAAGTGTCATGATCACCGATTCTGACATCAGTACTTATAAAATAAATGGGGAGGTAGCTTTACTTTTTTATATCCTGCTAAATTGTTTGTTTTTAACAGAAGCTCTTGGTTATTAGCCATTAAAACTACCTTTCATTGTTTTATTAAACATTTGCCTTTTTATAATTTTAAGCTAGCTCTCATTGCTTCAGTTAAAAAGTATTTGCCTTTTTAATGTTTCTATTAGCCTCTGTAGAAATATGTGATAACCAATGCAAAACTAATATTCCATTGTTTGAAATACATTCTTTTATAGCATCCCAAAGAATGCAGAACTGTACAGAATGTAAAAACAAAATTAGAGATACCTGCTTTATGAGCCATAATACATTAGAAATTCAACAGAGATTATTTGGTCTTTGTTACTAACATCTATTTATTGTTCTGCTGCATACCAGCAGTATATATAGTTACATCTCGGAGAATTGCAGAAATAAGTCCTTCCAACCAAAGAGGAAAAATGGAACCACAGGAACATTAAAAGATGACTATCTGTGACTTAGATCATAGCCACTGGGTGAAGTTTAGCTTGTGCATTACAAACAATAATGAAATGAATGGTTTGTAGAGAACTGGATATTAGTAGGAAAATGCTGAGGTCAACAAATAAGTAGGAACAAAGTTCACTTCACTCTTACTATGACTATTACCTTGAACATTCTCAAGCATCTTTAAGTTAGATGTTTGTGCATGTCTGCATACTCTACATTCTGTTGTACCAAGGTGCACTTTGTCATTGCAGTCAGTGAAATGAAAATATTATATCATCTAAACTGCAAACAATGCTCTTGTACATACATTTTTATAATTCATATACGGATTTTGTATGTTTCTTTTTCTGTATAAATTAAAAGGGATTACCTTTACTCAAAAAAATACAGTGGCAAAACAGCTCATAAAAAGAAAAAAGACAAACCTTCAACACAAAAAGCATAAAGACCATTTTATGTGTTTAGTAATACCTACCAGGGAAGGTATTATACCTCACGACACCTGTAATGTATCCATTATTTCTCTACTTGTCCATCTCGTCTACCTTATTGCTTAGTTAATTCCTTAACATTTGAAGTGATGTGTACACTACTGCAAATTTCTTAAAAAGAGTGCCGTATACATGTCCAAATTTATGATACCCGGAAATGATAATACCAACAATACTACTACTACTACTACTATTACTATTACTACTACTACTATTACTACTGCTACTACTACTATTACTATTACTACTACTACTACTATTACTATTACTACTACTACTACTATTACTATTACTACTACTACTATTACTACTGTTACTACTACTATTACTATTACTACTACTACTATTACTATTACTACTACTACCGCTATTACTATTACTACTACTACTATTACTACTACTACTATTATTACTATTACTACTACTTCTATTACTATCACTACTACTATTACTATTACTACTACTACTACTACTATTACTACTACTACTATTACTAATAATAATAATAATCATGGAGATGAATAGATGTACTAGCACTCATACTACATAAGACCAGTAATATTAAAGAAGGTGGGTAGCTGGAATAGAATGTATACATTATTGTTACAAGGTGCCCTCTCATTACTGTAATGGGATGTATACATTACTGTTACAAGGTGCCCTTTTATTACTGTAATGGGATGTGTACATTGCTATGATATATGTATTTTTTGGACTGGTACAGACAAATTACTAGAAGAATTTTTTGGGTACTTAAGCCAAAGTACCACCTTTTTGAAGTTAACACATCATGTAACTCTTAATCAGGTCAATTAGATAGATGTTTCCCTACACGTGACTGAAAATAGGTTCAGTTCTACTATATATAGGAAACCCACTTTTTCCAACACTCAGGTTCACTAGCGCCCATCCCTTATATCAAAAGAAGGGCATTATAAAAGGACAGTATGTCCGGGCCTGTCGTATGATATCTAATGAAGACGACTTCAATAGAGAATGTGATCTACTTGCAAAAATGTTTTTGGAAAGGGGATATCCTATTGAATTAATCATGGATATACAAAGAGAGGTTTGTTCTAACAGACAGGCAAGGTAAATATAAACCCATTTTAGGGACGGGATTAATACAATCTAATCCCCACAAAGACAGTCATCAGGAAGGTGAGGCCGTTTCAGGATATAACAGTACCTTTGTTACTAATTTCAGTGTTAATGCTTATGCAATCAAAAACATTGTAGAAAATAAATGGGCTAAATTTAGTGAATTCACAGATTTATTAAATTTAAAGGGTAAATCAGTTAAAACTGTTTTTCGGAAAGGTTATAATATAAAAAACTTTTTGGAAAATACTAAACATTCTTCAGTATTTTCCAGTAAATCAAAGGGTACATATAAGTGTGGTGCGTGCCCTCAATATAAATATATCATGCACAAACAAGAAATATTTGTGACAGCTAGGAAAAGATGGTCAAAAGCATCTAACTACTCTAATTGTTATTCCCAGGGGTTGGTATACATTGCTATGTGCGAGGGTTGTGAGGGGTTCTACGCAGGAAAAACTGAAAGAACTCTGAAACGTAGAATATATGAACACATGAATGATATACAGAAGCAAAGCTCTAGCAACGCCCTGTACAAACACACCCTCCAATGTCCCCAAGCCAAATTTTATTTTTATGTGGTGGAAATGGTTCCTAAAGAGCTTAGGGGAGGCCCCTGGGAAACAAAATTAGAATTTAGGGAGACATATTGGCAAATTATTTTGGAAGCCAACAAGCCTCCAGGCATGAATGACCACATATCTATTGCCCCTTTACTCAAACGTAGATCTGCGAAATTATAGTGCAAACAATTATTGGAAGTTAGTGTGTAATAAAAACATTTTCATAAATTTTTTTTATATATATAATCTTTACACATTTCACTTATACTGGATTTAATTACTGGGAGCATGTAGCCCATCCTATTATATATTATATATTACCTTTTACATACAATTTATATGTGCTTCTATAATATGCTTCATAGAATTCATTGTTTTAAGAATTTTTAGTATATAAATTATCTATATTTTATATTCCTTGCAAGTGTTTTTATATTCAAACTTGGTTTTATAAGACAAAGTTATGGAATTGGTTAACATTTATGTAGAACAACCAATATAAATGCAATTTCAACCAAGGGTTCTTTAAAACTTTAATTAATTAATTGGACAAGCATTTTAACTAGATGTATAAAAAGGAAGTGATGAAATTATTTTTTTTTGCAATATTTGATGAAGTTCGAGTGTAATGCCTACGAAAACGTGTTGTGGCAGTTAGCAACGTTTATATATTCTGAAAACGTGTTGTGGTAGTTTTCCATTTATATTTTAATAAATTGGATAGTTTACCATTTGGTGGCATGATCATTTATCTTGTAGTGGCAGTTTTCTATGTATTTCTACATCTAGTGGATATCTACTATTTTGTGGTCACGTTCACTACGACTGGTATTTTTGCATGTATACATTACTGTTACAAGGTGCCCTCTCATTACTCTAATGGAATGTATGCATTACTGTTACAAGGTGCCCTCTCAATGTAATGGAATGTATACATTACTGTTACAAGGTGCCCTCTCGTTACCAAAATGGAATGTATACATTACTGTTAAGGTGCCCTCTCATTACTGTAATGGAATGTATACATTACTCTTACAAGGTGCCCTCTCATTACTGTAATGGAATGTATACATTAATGTTATAAGGTGCCCTCGCATAACTGTAATGGAATGTATACATTACTGTTACAAGTTGCCTCTCATTAAAATCTGTAGTATTAGTGTACTGCTGGTGATAAGCAAGAAAGAAAACTGTGTAGGGTTCCATGACAGTAGGTGATAGAGGAAACCCAGTAACAGAATGACATTGACAGCTATTCCAGTATTAAAGACATGGAGATAATATATTTGCTGAGGGGGTGTGGCATGTGTTCAGGTGCACCTATGTGCAGAACAAACAGCGTCAAGAGTATATTATTGTAGATGTGCAAAATGGATGCCAGAATACGTTAAATCACTGCAAAACATAAACATTGTGACCAGGTAGATGGCAGGGATCCCATGTTACATTCAAAGTGCTTGCCTCTGAACTATATGCAAGATAATAAAATAAGCACAGAAGAAGTATATTAAAGAAGTTACATGGTGCTAGTATATGAAATGAAGAGGAGCGATACAACAAATTTTCATGTGTACAAATCAACCAGCAGCATGCAATGCAGCAAAGCAAGTCACAGTACACAAAGCACTGGTGGCAGTTAAGCAGTAGCAGAGTTTGTGAATCTAAATGCCCATCTGAAACTCCTTTTTCCCATTCTGCACACAGGGACATGCTGTCACTTCATCTGTGACAATTATCTGAAGCCAAGGTTTACACTACCAGGTGGCTCTCTGATCAAGGCTAGATCTGTCACCTATGAACTGTTGACTGGTGTATAAAGGGAGCTCTTCTCCAAACCAGTGAAATGGCGCATCCACATCACACACAAACAAGCAGCAAAGTGACAATGCCAGTACTGCACAGATGGTGCAAAGAGACAGAGAAACACATACTTAATCCACCGCATCTTCCCATAGTACAATATCCATTACACTACCAGGACATGTTTAAGTCATGCCAGAAGATCAAAAGGCTATGAGATATGTGCCAAAACCAGGATCTTGGGTGCATATGGCAATACTGATATGGCAGTGTTACATGCAGGAAGTGCAGTACTAAGGTGAAATTATTTCAATGCAAAGAAAAACAGAAGCCCTGTTTTCCTGATTTAGTTGTAGTTTACTTAAATGTTGAGAACAACATATCAGTCATCAACAGAAACATTTTTTGGTATGATACAGAGTATTAGGATATATTTCTGTTTTATGTTCCAGGTCACATTTAATGTAAACCAAAATTTGAGGCTTTACTAGTCAAACTACATTTACTTAAATCTTTTTTATTTTTAAGTTTGAGCAATTTATAGCTATAATTTGATTTTATTGTAAGTAAAGAAAGTGATGTGTTTGTAACAGCATATTGCAGTCATTATTATGGAACAAAATCATCTTGAAATAAGAAAAAACAGTAAATGCATAATTCTTTGCAGGGACATTCACTTTACAGAGCAGCTGTTTATTTTCCTTTTCTACCAATGATGCTCAGTCTGTGGACTCTATGTTCAGGTATCCTCACATGTTCGTTAAAGACCTAAATGATGTTCAGTCTGTGGACTCTGTGTTCAGGTATCCTCACATGTTCGTTAAAGACCTAAATGATGTTCAGTCTGTGGACTCTGTGTTCAGGTATCCTCACATGTTAGTTAAAGACCTAAATGATGTTCAGTCTGTGGACTCTGTGTTCAGGTATCCTCACATGTTCAAGTTAAAGACCTAAATGATGTTCAGTCTGTGGACTCTGTGTTCAGGTATCCTCACATGTTCGTTAAAGACCTAAATGATGTTCAGTCTGTGGACTCTGTGTTCAGGTATCCTCACATGTTCGTTAAAGACCTAAATGATGTTCAGTCTGTGGACTCTGTGTTCAGGTATCCTCACATGTTCGTTAAAGACCTAAATGATATTCAGTCTGTGGACTCTGTGTTCAGGTATCTCACATGTTCGTTAAAGACCTAAATGATGTTCAGTCTGTGGACTCTGTGTTCAGGTATCCTCACATGTTCGTTAAAGACCTAAATGATGTTCAGTCTGTGGACTCTGTGTTCAGGTATCCTCACATGTTCGTTAAAGACCTAAATGATGTTCAGTCTGTGGACTCTGTGTTCAGGTATCCTCACATGTTCGTTAAAGACCTAAATGATGTTCAGTCTGTGGACTCTGTGTTCAGGTATCCTCACATGTTCGTTAAAGACCTAAATGATGTTCAGTCTGTGGACTCTGCATTCAGGTATCCTCACATGTTCGTTAAAGACCTAAATGATGTTCAGTCTGTGGACTCTGTGTTCAGGTATCCTCACATGTTCATTAAAGACCTATGCTTAGTATATTTGTATCACTGCCACAATATCAAAGCATTATTTTCCACCAGAAAAAACAGTTCAGGTAACTTTGTGTTTCAGACACAAATATTAAACATCTTTTGTTATAATGGCCTTCCTCCCTTATGTTCTGTTCCTGTACAAATTACATTTTACTTCTGTTTATACTGCCATACAAATGATCACCTTTTCTCCTCGAATCACCTCCATAATCTGACTTAAGGAGGGGACATACTGAATAGATTATAAGGATCCTTGGATCTATGAAAGTCGTCTTTCACAGAGAGAGCTGTGGACTCATGGAATTAAGTATAAAAATGTGTAGTGTTGAAGTAATTCAAAGAGGCTTCAAAGAAGTGGAGGAAGAATAGTGAATCCATTTAAACAGCAGAATATGTGGGTTCCTTTTGTTATCAAGAAGGGACATAACAACAGTGGGGTAGAACAAATAAATGTATATTAGGTTAAGCCATATAACAAGACACCAAGTTTCAATAATACTGCAAATATTAACAAATATTGCACAAGCTAAATGCAGGCACAGACAAATAGATATTACATTGTGTTCTAACAGAACAACAAGAGCGGAAATGAAAATTGCTTAATCATATGTTGCAAATATTAGCAAGAAAGCAAAATCAGCCTGGAATATTCTGTAACATCTAACTCCCAATCTAATATTACATACAGATCCTAACCTATTCAGAATGTACATAACATGTCCACCCATATCCAAAGAACACAGACTCTAACTCAAAACAGTTATAACAAGGGTATGCTTCCCATTTCAGGGAGATTATAGAAATACAAGTCTATTCAAAACTATGTGCTTATTTGCCCTACCTTTTATGATCTAAGAGTTCTCCAAAAAAGTAAACATTGCTAATCAGTGCAGGCGTGTGTGTGCAGAAAGATTTTTTGATACCAGACATCAGGTACAAATAATGCATTTCTTGCTAATAGCTAGTAATCCTAATAATAAAGGATACTACAGTGTGACATAAGAACTCCCAAACCATTTCATTGTAGCCAGCAAAGAAAACTCATTCTTCCCCTGCCCATAGATAATGCCCAGCCTGACCCATTGCTTCCTTTCCCTGCCCATAGATAATGCCCAGCCTGACCCATTGCTTCTTTTCCCTGCCCATAGATAATGCCCAGCCTGACCCATTGCCTCCTTCCCCTGCCCGTAGATAATGCCCAGCCTGACCCATTGCTTCCTTTCCCTGTCCATAGATAATGCCCAGCCTGACCCATTGCTTCCTTTCCCTGTCCATAGATAATGCC
>NC_056733.1:1968628236-1968650736 GCF_019279795.1 Protopterus annectens
GGGCAACATTTAGGATAACAAGCGAGGAAAGACTGTCATACTGCAGGTAGCATGCTATTAAAATTCAACATTTGACAATAAATGTCTCTTTGGAGGTAGTATACTATTTGATAGAAAATGCTGAAGTTAACCAATGTCCCTACAGCATTCACACTTCCTTGTACAGAGGTTGGAGAAGGCCTTTTAGAACTCAGTAACAGTTTCTAGGCCCCTTAATTCAGGTGAGAGCATGTTCCAGAATATCAGGCCTAGTTGAGAATAGGCACATTCTCTAGTAGCACTTTCATGTGGAAGTCTGCTTATTGCGATAACTTTCTTCTGGCTACTTCTTAGGAAGTAAACCTTGTCTTGGATGGGGCATTTTCATCTCAAAGTTATGCAATATCCACTGTTTAGTATTTTGTGAGTAAGAGTACATAGGAGATACGTTGATCTTTGGTGACTGGAAGCTATTGTAGACACTGTAGGAGATTTATAATGGTTATATATGCTGTCAGCAAAGACAACAAATATGCAAATTATATTTTCAGTGACTGCTTAGGAGTACTACTATGTTAGGACCAAGGCTCGTTGCAGATGTGGTGTTGCTAGTTGTGTTCATCACTACATACTGCCTCACATATTCTAGTAAGTGACCTAAAGTTCATCTGTTTGAATTAATGTACTACCTCTGTTAGTCTTATTAAACTAGATAGTGTATTATAACGAGGTGTCCACAGGTCACTTACATTAAGCACTGCAGCCACTTTACGCTACAGCAAATGCAATGCTACTTCATTACACAGAATTAGCATCCATAGTAATGTTGACTTTAACTCCATAATAGTTTCTGATGAGTTACCCCGTACTATTCAGTAATTAATTATAATCAAGTAATGTTAATGCATTATGGCTAGATCATGTCATCTATTCACTAACCTGTAAAGTCTGTTACTCAAAGCAGCAGCGTTTTGATTTACCTGGTAAATCAAACCTTTCCTCCTTGTGTCTCTCTTAAAATAAGTCCTGCCCATTAACCCTAACCTGTTCCAACATATAAATAAATACTTAATTTAGCTTATTTAAAATATTGCCTATACAAAACCCTTAAACAAAGACCATTTGATAGGTTTCTTAAAGAGAACAAAGTAGTTTATTTAAATCTCTCAGAAAATATAAAGATATCCTTCTAAATTTAATAACAAAGACTTTAAATTCACTTGCAGAGCAATCAAATTGATATGTGAAACCCATATATATATTTTTTTCAAGGTCAGATTCCAGAATCATGATCTCCTATGTGCTATGAATTTTTACATTTATTGGAAACTGTTGTCTTATTATCAAGATACTTTTATTAGACAAATATGAAACTGCAATGTTAAAGCCTCATTTCATTTTCCAGCATACTAACAAACTGTATCTATATTCATAAAGGAGATAGCTACCACTTAATATGAGCAGAAGAAATTGCATGACATACAGAGATGTGTAGATATTAAAAACTGTAGTGACCCAAGTTTCATTCGAGAACACTTTATGTAGCTTAAGAAAAAGTGATTGAGGGCTGAATAAGGTGAATAAAAAACATAAAAATGAAGGCCGAGGGAGTCAGTTACTCACTTAAGCAACTGGGGTTTGTTGATTTACATTTCCTAAACCTGCCTACATCTGACTTGATATAGATTTGTACTCTGCATGAAAAGCTCTGTAGCTTTTCATGGGTTATTAAGAATTTCATAAATGGCATGGCTGAACAGCAATGCATAAAATTCTTTCTCCTGGTAGTCAGCACAGTTTTTTTATCATGTATTGTAAAATGCTGCGTGCAGACAGACTGAAAAGGATGTCCACAAGGGTCATTTCTTGGCCTTATCCTATTTCTAATTTACGTTAATGACATTGATTTTCAATAGTAATGATTGGCAATTACATTTGTTTGACATTTACAGTTCTTTATTGTGCTGGCAGCTTTTGTGGCTACAGTGAAAAGAGGTTTGTAGGAATCTTTTAATGTTAAGAACAATTTAATTATTCGTAAGCACAGATAATTCAGGTAAAACAAAGGGTATGTTTTAAGGTGTCTTTCAATGACAACTGACAAGCAATATTAATGCTTTAGACAGTGCCTGCAATAGAAATGTGAAAGTTTGACTTTTTTTTTAAAGAGACAAAGCCAATCCACAACTATCATTTTATGCTATTTCAAATTTAGAAATTATTGTGTTATGCAGAAAAGAATGTCCTACCAGATAATTTTTAAATGGGGCCCTAGCCAGGGTGATATAAAGGACACCCCCCCCCACAGCTATTTAAATGTTCCCTAACTCGGTTGTCTCACCCCAGTTACTATAAACGCATTTCTAAAACCTGTTGGTGCACTTATTATTTTCATCTTTACTTTTTCAGTAATTACAGAGATTTGATTTAAAACTTTTATTTTAATTTTTTTATCGCAAACCCTGATGGCCATTTGCTAAACAAAGCGGTCTCACACTGAACAGTAAACTTCACTTTCCTTGAAACTCACATTCATGAAAAATGAATCTGGTCATTGATAGATCATGTGTATATGTTTATCCACAGACATCTCCCACCTAAACCCAGCAATTATTGCTACATTGTTGTCTGCATCATTCTCAGATGTCTGTCAAAAACTAACATTAATACTGCTCAAAGACACAATTCAGATTTGTTTCACACAAACACGTAGTAGTCAAACTATTCCAACTTAATTCACACATACACACACACACACACACACACACACACACACACACACACACACACACACGCACACACACGCACACACACACACACACACACACACACACACACACACACACACACACACACACACACACACACGCACACACACACACACGCACACACACACACACACGCACACACACACACACACACACACACACACACACACACACACACACACACACACACAGTCACTTACAATAGTACTGCAAAGCTAGTATAAGGATTATTTAAAAATGAGCACCTACCCCCAACCAACAGTTATAGCCACATTTGACTTTGTACACCCCTTGTTGTTACAAAGAAATAAATTGCATATACTTTGTCAGTACCTTTGGTTGAAATACATAAAATTGTATAAAGATCACTAACATCATACCATATTATCCATCCACATGTACACAATTTAAGAAGAAGAGTATTTATGAGTGCATAAGAAATATTAACTACCAAGTAACATATGTCAAGTCAATATGCTCAGCCTCTGCAGGTGTAAACATTATCTGAATAATTACATATTAAAAGGGAGCTATTAATAATTTATAGATGACTGCTGGCAAACAACGTTGCATTGCAGTACTTCATCTATAAATGCTGTGCCTACTGCCCTTCAAATATAAATTGCATATGTCATATTATAAGTTTGTGTGCTTGTGATATTGCCATGACATTTCCTGATCTAGATCAGCTGTACAATAGGGAGCTGCTGGCAAGCAATGACAACAGTAGTTAAATAGAGGTGGTAAGATTCAAACCCTGCACCCTTGGCACAGGAAGCAGCTCATTAACACATTGCAGCTTTAATCCTCTGCACCAAATGACAGAATAACAAATTTAGCTAAATGCTGAAATCCTTTACAATCCAGTTGTATAGAGAAGACTACCACAACAGTATGCAACAATAACTATATACTGGATAACGAAGATCAGACAGTTCTGATCACCACCCTAATACAAAGTATCTAACCTGACAAATGTCAACCCCTTTGCAGTTAATGGGGGCTGTAAAGTAGGTATGTCAAAACATATTACTAAAAAGCAGCATGTCTAGACTACTTAAATACAACATGCTAAACTATATTAATGCAATCCAGGCCTGTTACTAAATTAATTCATTCTTTAGTGGCAGTGAAAAAAAAGCTAAATAATTTAAGAAAATATAAACGTTGCAGCAGCTTTTGTTAAACAGTATATTACTGCATAAAACATACTATTTTTGTTGTGGGGGGGTGGGACTTGGATGACTATACCTCATTTTTCACCTCCCTGTGTCTTCTCTGTGATCAAGACTAGCTAGTACATCTAATATCACTCAGTACAGGTCTGACCATGTTGCAGCATAAACCTCCAGTGTCAGCAAAGCCAGAGTGGTGGACAAATAGAGCTCTATGTAGGGTAATGAATCAGGCCCCTGTCAGCGATATTGCGTTACATGTCTGTCTCTCCCTAGTTACTGTATACACTGTTCAAACCCCTCAGTGTACATACTATTTTCTTCTTTACTTTTACAATTATCTCAGATGTTTGGATTTCATTTAAAACTTATTTCAGATGCTGCAGAATAAAAACACTAGCATCCATTTTCTAAACAAAACACTCTCACATTGAAAACAGACAGCATTAGAAACAGTAAATACATCTTCTATTGAAGCACACATTTAGAAAAAATGCATCTATTAATCAATTACAAGAGACAAATATAGTGAAGTACTAATTAGCATCTATGTGAAGGGTTCAAGAATTCAAAAGACAAATGTATAATGCATTTGCTAAAATGCCTGTAACAGCCCACTGGACACAAGTGTCACCTTTCAGGAACAGCCTAAGAGGACATCTAGTGAAGTAACTTGACAGAGGCACATAAAATACAAATAAAGCCTGAGGGAAATAAACCACATACTATAGGATGCATATCTTTAACAGCCCATAGCCATATTCATCTGAATTCAGTCAAGGTGTTGTAGACAAAAACATTGCATTTCACCCCTGACTTCAAAAAACAAGCTAACAAGTTAATATTAAACTCATAGACTTCATGTTGTCAGATTTATTGACAGCTAAATAATAATCAGTCAATCAAGTCAACATTCAAGCAGAACAATGAAACCAAGGATAGCATCCAAAGAACTTGGTTCATTTGATGAAGCTCCTTTTTACTGCAGTTAATTTCCTTCCTTTATACCTTAACTACTCTGGTTCATGGATAGTTCCTAATTGTGTAATCTAGGAGACAATTGAGGAGCCTAGCCCGACTTTCCATTTGCTAAAAAGTCATACCTCTCAACCACTTAATGTAAGAAATCTGGACAAATCTTAAAATAATGGGGAGGGGGGACGGGCAAAGACCTAAAAACAGGAACAGATTTCAAATATTGCTGTTATAAACTTAGAAAGTTTCTAGAATAACAGTATTTGTATTGGTATATATTTTTGAAAGAGATGAAGTATGGAACTCAAATGCATGTCATTTAGTGACTTCAATTCTCAATGACTTCCTAGAAAAACACACATTTTATGAGGATTAGACCAATAATATGAGATAAAAATTTGGACATTCTGTGAAAATATGGACAGTAGAGATGTATGCCCAAAGCACTGTCTGGTTATGTGACTTGCTTAAGGACAGGGCATGACATAAATATGAGGAAAATCAGAGATATTTTGTAAAACTGGACACATACATAAAATAAGACTACTTTAAATCACTTAAAAGGATAAGTTGAAGGAAACCTAGCAGTTAGTGTGGAGAAGAAATGTTCTTGCCTCTCATAGCTAAGGTTCTGGGTTTGACCCTGAATGCCCCCTTGAAAAAATAATCTCTGTTAGCTGTCACCTGTAATCCTTGTCTTTGAGACAATAATGCACACTGCTTCATTAACCTTCATAATTGACCTATGAGCTGGAATGCTCGTAAATCTAATGCTGTGTTATGCCACAATCATATAGTTGAGCAGGTAGTCAGCTCTGTGTAATGTGCATACATGTCACAAAGAACAGATTACTTACTCAACTTGTAAACACGGATGTTTCTTTAAGATAAAATGCACTTGTTTTGTGACTAAATATTGAATGGCTGGGGCCCCCAACCATTCTGGGCCCTAGGCAACTGCCTAGATCACTTAGTGCTATTTCCAACCCTGAACCTGAGGCAGGCAGGTAAGTCTAATTATAGAGTCAGAATGCATTCTCCTTTATCGGTGGCATTCTTGTTTTGGTTTTAACCTAAAAGGCACTGCATGGGAAAAAGTTTGACTTACTTTAGAAAAGCTAAAAGTGTTTGCAAGGAATTTCACTGTATGTCCGTTGTTGACAGAAGCAAAAGCTGCACCATTTATGCAGAAGAAGTGAGAACACAATCGTGTGTGGAATTATGGACACTGGCCAAATATTATCACTGTATGTTTGTCGTGTGAGAAGAAGGCATATAGCCTCATAGGTTCCTAGGTAATTACAAGGCTATTGACCTGTGAGGATCTTAAGAAGCCTAGCTTTACATTCTCATGTTAGTTTTACCCCTTATATTTTGCATATAAATATCCCAGAGATGGATGGAAAAAGGATATGTTGGCACATTTATATAGGTTCATAGGTTCATAGGTTTATACTAGGCTATCTGCCCTAAGGCATTTATAAGCCTAGCCCAAATTTTTGTGGCTTACGCCACCCCTTATATGAAAAAATACTGTGCCCATTAGTTTGTTGTGCCTCTGTCCAGCAGTGACACAGAGATGATTCCCGGGGTAAACCTACGATCTCCCATCCACAGGTCTAGATTTCTCTTGAACAGAGTCAGCGAGGTGCTCTGCCTCACATGGACTGGGATTTTATTCCACAGCATAGGGAGTCTCTGAGTGATAAATCTATCCCTCCAGCACGTCCTATTTATATCCATGCTAAGGTTTAAGTCGCTTGCTCTAGTGGTTTTGGTGGATTTGGATTTTTTGAGGTGGAGCATGTCCATTAATTCCGGGTTGGACATGGGATTGTATGTCAGGCACATGTCACCTCTGAGCAGACGGTATGCGACTGAATAGAGCTGGAGTTTCTTCAATCTGGCAGCATATGACAGATTTTGGAGTCCCTTTATCCTTTTGGTGAGGAACTTTTGGGGTCTCTCCAATTGCTGCAGATGTCGGGTGAGATACATCCCGAATGGGGCATTGTACTCGATCATTGGTCTGATAAGTGAAGAGTACAGGGGAACAATGACCTCACTAGATCTGGATGTGAATCCCTTCATGATCAGGTGGGCAATGTAGAAGGTCTTTCTAACCACTTTAGCAATGTGAGTGTCAAAAGAAAGGCCACTGTCAACCTGGGTCCCCAGGTCCCTGATAACCTCTTCTGTGCTTAGTGGATTGCCACCTATATGGTAGCTTGGGGTTACCTTGTTTTTCCCGAAGGGTATGACTATACATTTTTTGGCGTTTAACTTCAGGCCATGGCTCTGGCACCAGCTATCTGTTTCTGTGAGTCCCTTCTGAAGGATATCCGTGTCCGATGCACTTTCCACTATGGCGCCCAGTTTGCAGTCGTCTGCAAACTTTGTCAGCCAAAGTCCTCCCATGTTGGCCTGTACTTCTGAGAAGTAGATGCCAAACAATAGGGGGCCAAGGACCGAGCCCTGTGGGACAACACTTGTGACCGGCTTGGAGTCTGACACAGTGCCAGAAACTCTAACCCTGTGGGTTCTGTCCTTAAGCCAGTTTGCAACCCATCTTGTGACATATGGGTTTACATTTAAGCTGGTAAGTTTTTCTACAATACTCGAGTGGGGTATTGTGTCGAAAGCCTTTGCAAGGTCAAGGTAGGCTGTATGGACTGCCTTTCCCTCATCAATGGCCTTGGTGACTGTTTCGAAGAAGTCGACCAAGTTCAAAAGGCATGATCTTCCCTTGACAAAGCCAAACTGGGTCGGGTCCAATGTCTGCAAGTCCCCTATATCTTTGTTTATGAGCTCCATTATGATCCTCTCCATAGCTTTGCAGACTAGACTTGTTAAGCTTATGGGGCGGTAATTACCAGGGTCCGTGAGGCCGCCTTTGTGGAGTGGGACCACAGTTGCCGTCACGCCACTCCTTGGGCACGTATCCTGTGGTAAGGCTGAGATTAAACAGCTGCCTTATGTGTGGGTTTAATTCCTCATTTAGCCGTGTAGCACACAGCCGGGATACCATCCGGTCCCATTGATGCTGTGTTTTTAGCTTTAGAGAGAGCAGCTTTCACCTGCGCATTTGAGATGTCCGGGAGGCTACACTCGGCTGGGATAGTTATCTCTCCTTTAGGGGAGAGGGTGAAGTTTGCACTGAACCTGTCTGCCAGTATGTTGGCAATGTCTGTGGGTTCAGTGATTTTTGTATCATTTTGGACTAATTCTGAGCATATCTGGGAGTTTCCACCCAGGTTCCTAACATAGCGGAAAAAGGCCTTATGATTGTCCTTTGAATCCATGGCAATTTTTCTCTCAAAATTGGCCTTACTTGATTTTATGAGTGCTCATATTTTTTTACTAATAATGATCAGGGGTGACTTCCCTTTTATGGATTTTGTTCTATCATGTAATAGCTTTCTCCTCTTATTGTAAAGTTTGTTAATGGCTGGGATCTACCAGACTGGACGTTTGCCCTTTGTGGAAAGAGTCTTGGTTTTATTTGGGATTGCCTGATCCATGCAGTCCTGGAGGTGTTCATAGAAGGCATTTGTAAGGGCTTCCGCAGCTTGGGTTGTGGTTTCCTCTGGCTTAGGGGCCTTGAAGGATACCACACCAGTCTTGAGTAGTGTGAAGTTTGCTTTAGAGAAGTTCTTCACTATGGTCTTTTTTGTTTGGGGTGGGGGCGGGATGTGGATTTCCAGTGAGATTAGTTTATGATCAGATCTCGCCAATGAGGGATATACTTCCGGTGTGGAGCATTTTGTCCCCATGTTTGTGACAATGAGATCTAGTATATTTTCTCCTCTCGTGGGAACAGTGACTAGCTGTTCCATGGCATTTGAATTTATGAACTCCAGGAACCGTTGGGCTAGAAAGTTAGGGCTTGAGTAATGTTCCCAGTCTATATTCGGGTAGTTGAAGTCACCCAATATGATGGTGTTTGGAGATACATTTATACCCTCCAGTGTCTTCAGGAAGGCTGTGTGGGGTTCCTGAGTTTGAGAGGGTGGCCTGTAGCATGCTACAATTTGTAGAGCAGTTTTGCCTATGGTTAGTTGCACCTGGATGGTTTCCGAAGCTTCGTGCGTTGCCACCAACCTGGAGGTGTGGGTATCCTTTATGAATATGGATACACCCCCTCCTTTTGTGGTGTGGTCCAGGTTCTGGGGCCGGAACTCATGATATGAGGTAAAACCTAATAGTGCCGGGGTGCTCTCAGGAGCCTTGAACCAGGTTTCAGTTACAGCACAGACATCGATGTTCTCCATACTGAGAAGGGCCTTGAGTGCGTGCATTTTGAGATTTAGACTTCTGGCATTGAGCAGCATTACCCTCAGTTTCTTCCCATTTTTGTTTTCTAGGGTGGTAGGTTTAGAATTTGAGCCTTGCCTAAAAAGGCACTATGGGGTGGCAAGAGCCTTAGCCAATATCCGGAATCCCAGGGTGACAGGTGCAAGCCGTCCCTCATGGCAGCGTGGCTTGTCAAGCATGTCATCCCAGGCAGACAGACACTGGATCCCCTTTGAATGACACCAGACATTAAGCCAATTGTTAAAGCTGATCATCTTGTCTCTATATTGTGGCATCATTCTTGGTGAAGGAAGGATACTGCTCAGGGTTAGGGTCATACCTGCCTGGGCTACATAATCAGAGAGCTCCTCTATGTCTCTTTTCATGTAGTCCAGGGAGGTGCGTCTCAGGTCGCTCACACCAGCATGGACAATGACTGTGTCATATTTGTACTTGCCGTGGAGTGACCCGAGTGCTTGTGTTATGTGGCGGATTCTAGCCCGATAGGCAGCTTACTGTGACCCTCTCCTTGTTCAGCCTGGTGAGTGGGACGTCAGTGTGTCTGACTATGGAGTCACCTATGACAAGTATGTTTGGTGTTGTATTTGGCCTTAAGGGCTGTGACTGCTTTGCACACTGCTTTTGTGGTTTATGTGTTGCTTGTGGGGTGTCTTGAGGTAGCAGTTGTTTGGGTGTCTGCTTTGGAGGCCTCTGCTGTTTAGGTAAATTTTTACTCAGAGCCTCCGAGTATGTCTTTGTGTGTTTATGTGTTTGATTCAGTGGAGTGGTAGCATTATATGAGGCTGGTTTTGTGGTGTGTGTAGTTGCCTTCTCCTCCTGTCTGGTCTTGCCAGTCCTGAGTTGAGAGAGCTCAGTTTCCAGTTTGGCTAAATAGCTGCATCTCTCGCAAGTATTTGTGTTATGTAGGAGGAGGAGAGGGTTGTCTGTGTACATGAGGCAGTTATAACATTGCCTCAAGATTCCCAGATTCACCAGCTGGACCGGAGAGGAGATTGACAACTGACCTTTGGACATGCTAGAATAATATTGGGAAATCCTTAATTGAAAACAAGGGCCAGTGGGGAGTGAGGGTGTAGTGCTTTTAATTTTTAGTGCTGACTTATATAATTGCTTTAGTGAGCAAGTGCCAGGTAACTTGAGTGCAATGTGTTACAAGTAACTAAATGCAATAACGACAAACAGTAACTTTCTTTCAAGTGAAACAAGGAAATAAGTACAGTAAGCAATGCAGATATCACTAGTGATCCACAGAAGCACTGAGAAGTTGTGTATTAGGTGGAATTAGCTTCCAGGGAAATAACAAGCAAACAAACAACAAGCATATAAACAAAGCTAGATTCAGCAGGCCTGGATCTAGTCTATGCTAGAGCAAACAAGGTGTACCAATTTCAGTAAGATACAGTTCAAATATTCAGGCACTATAAACCTTTAACCAGAAATTCCCAGCTCAGAAGGGCAGAGTCCAGCCTCTTCTCCCACAAGAGTGCAGACCACAAACCTTCTTAATGTAAAATAACTGGCCTGAAGCCCAAGTGCCTAAACCAGAACTAATACACTTGGACACTGGGCTCTCAATCAGCAGTTCCCAACTTAGAAGGATGAAAGCTACCTGTCCTGCCACCACAGTGCTTGCCACAAACCTTCCTAATGTAAAACAACTGGTCTGAAGCCCAAGTGCTTAATCCAAAAGACTTGAATGATAGCTACACTTTAATCAAGTTACAACCAAGCAGTAATAAATACCATTGAATACTTTAGAGAATGTCTGGATTAGTGCTCAAGTTACACAAACAAAGCTAGATCCAGCAGGCCCGAATCCATTCTATGCCACAGCAAACAAGGCGCACCAACTTCAGTAAGAAACAGTTCAGATATGCATGCACTATAAGCCTTTAACCAGAAATTACCAGCTCAGAAGGGCAGAGTCCAGCCTCTCCTCTCACAAGAGTGCAGACCACGAACCCTCTTAATGTAAAATAACTGGCTTGAAAGCCCAAGTGCTTAAACCAGAATTAATACACTTTTAGAATAACAGACACTGAGCCCTCAATCAGTTTCCACTATTCGGAAGCTACAGGGGTGCTAAACTGGGGGTGAATTTGGTGTTACCCATCCTTTCATTCAAATTATATTTAAATAGGGTAGGGGAAATACTTTGTCTTATGTGGAGTGGAAGTCAATTTAAAAGAAATGGTATTCTCAGTGATGTAAACCTATTCCTCCAACATGTTCTATTTATTTTACACATGATATTGAGATCCTTTGAGCAGGTGTTTATGATACCATCGATTTGTGAATTTGTAAAAGGTCTAACAAAAGCTGAAGCTCTGTATGTGAGGCAGAGGTAAACTCTCAGTGGCCTTTCTGATGCTGAGAATAGGGGCAAGGCTTTGAGATGGTCTAAACAGTTTTTAATTATTTAGACTCTTGATTTTCTTGGTGCAAACGTGTTGAGGTCATTCTAGTTGTAAGTGAGAGGAACATGCCAAAAGAGGCATTATAATCAATGATACATACTGTGAAACATTGCACAATGGGATTAATATTCCATATGCTAAAATAGATATTTTGTTATTTGATCTATTATTGGAGGGTTTGATTAACCAGTATGCATATGATTTTATGGATAATACTAAACCTGTTATAGCACAGGAACAAAGATGAGATGTACCACCAAGGCTGTAGTGAGATGAACATGTCATGTTAAAAACCAAATTCTTTAATATGAACAATAAAAAGTAGCATAAAACAAAGTTATAGGGTGGATAAGTGCTTTCAGTAAAAACCTTCTTCAGATCCTCACCCATTAACCAATGATTTTTCTTCTAATAGGAGTAATAGCCAGTCATCAAGAATCAGGAACAAGCTGGACCAATGAGCTTCTCAAACTGAATCAACCATTTAGCATATCAAGAGGACCAATGAGAGACTATCAGAAACTATTTCTTCCAATCAAGAGCATGCAAGTCTCAAATTCATTCAGAATAATAGTAGAACCAATCAACAAAAAACAGGAACAAACTGGTCCAATGGACTAGTCATACTGCACCAGCTATTTAGCATAACATAAGATCCAAGTCATGACTATTCATAGTCAGGAAGCTTGTCTTCCAATAGAAATTAGACCTTGAATATTCATATTCATATAAGGAAAAGAGCCAGTGAAAACACCCAGTAAGCAAAAGGAAACTCTGGAGAAAAATACGATGCCCATGCTGACTTAGATGCAGGACTTCCTGAATGATAGCATAATTTTTCTTTTCTATCAATAAAGTGGCTCTGTTTCTTAGTGGAACTCTTTGTTTTTCTGATCAAATGATTGTGCATAGTAACAGTTGCAACCAGCCGATCGAGAAAAATATCTTCAAATGTAAATAAGGCAATAGCTATTATTAACTGCAAGACCAAAGTAACTAATCAACTATTGTCAAAAACACCTTCTCTTTATATGAAGGGAAAGAAAGTAAGACAGCAGAATACATAGACAGCATATACTCAAGTCTGTAAAGCAATCAGCATGTTTCATTAGATCAATCGCATTTCTTGACAAGGCCTCTTGCTTTTAAAATGGGCTAAAGGGGGGATAACACCATTAAGACCGGGTGGACGATCAACTCTGAGTTCCATAATCCATTTAGTTTCTTGTAGTTCGGTGTTGTTACGTATATCACCCCTTCTCAAATTCTCTCCTAACATACTTATGGCCATAAATTGAAACCGGTGTGTTTTGCTGTTTTTAATATGCTCATATAAGGCATTGGTCTCAACACTGTTATGAATATCAGATAAGACTCGTAGAATCCATTTTTTAAGGCTGGACAGGACATGCAAGTGGCTATGTAAACAATTCTGGCACTCTTGCACGTAGCTCTTCCATGGAAATAGTATTTGAATCCAGCAACTGGATGTACAAAAGCATTTTTGTTACAAATATGTGGACAAGTCGTGCAAAAACCACATCTCCATGTCCCTTTCTGTGCATCAGATGTATCACACAGATTTTGTCCTCTACCAAAACCATCATTCTGACATAACAGCCTTTTTAAATTTCTTATGTTCTTATAAGAGAAACTGGGGGAATCACCTACCATGTTCCTGATTTTTGGATCAAAAATTAGAATTGGCCAATATTTTGATTATCCCACTTACATAGGCATTATTGGAGCTGTAGGTTAAAGTACATCTCAAATGATTAGTTCATTATCTAGGTACAGTCATTACACTATTGCAATCTTGTGAGTAGTAGGGATATCCTCTACTCTCCCTTATTTCTATTGTTTCATGATCCATATATACTTTGTTCCTTTTCTAACCTCTTTTAGTGAAAACAAAGACTAATTTCTTCTGTTCATCCAAGTAATCATCAGTGCGTGTGCACAATTTGGACACTTGCATTTCCTGGTTCTTGACTAGGTTGTGAAAGGTGTGTCTTGGGTGCATAATCATATGATGTAACATATGATTGCACCATATGGGTTTTCTGAAAATGCTGGTGTCTATTCCTTTTGTGACATCCAAGGTCAACCTTGTATCCAGAAAATCAATAGTTCTAAATGACACTTTCAGCTCAAACTCAAGGAAATAAGTGGTACTTTCCAAGTAACCAATGGATTTACGTAAACTGCATTCATCCCCTTCCCAGACAATAAAGATGTTATCCACAAAACGGTTATAAAAAAACAGCTGTTTGTTCCATGTATAATTTGGGTGTATTGCCCATTAATTTTCCCATTGCACTAAGACCAAGTTAGCATAGCTATTAGCGCATGGGGTACCCATGGCAATGCCCCATTTTTGCCAATAATACACATCTGCATAGATGAAAATATTATTCTCACGCAGTAGCTCTAATATGCTACAAATGAGGGAGGTGTCAACATAATTTGCTCGGCCATATTTTTTAATACATTCAATACCAAAGTCATTCAGAATTACAGTAAAGATGCTGCAAATGTCCATGGTCACAAGGAGTAGGCCTTCATAATTAGTTCTAGCGCCTATCTCCTTGTAAAGGTGTTTAAGGAAGTGAGATGTGTCATGTAGTACTGTTCTAGCTTTAGGTAGCAGTTGCTTTAATTCATCCTCCACAAAGATAGAGAGTGGTTCCATGATCCACCCTCTACCTGTGAATATCGGACACATAGGTGGATCTTGTTCATTCTTGTGCTCCTTTGGTATTCCACTTATAGTTGGAATTGTTGGATTCATAACATCAAAGACATTATACTGTTCCTGAGTAATACTTTGAGTCATTTGTCACACAATATATCCTGCATTTCCTTGATGAGTTTCATCACAGCCTTGCTGTTTATTTTGTTATAGGTGCATCTATCATTCTACATGCACTCCATCTTGCTAGTATAATGGTTACTGTTCATTACCACAATTGATCCACCTTTATCCGCAGGTCTTATGAGTATGTTCTTTCTTTTCATTAAATTAGTCATTGCCTCACATTCTTCAGTACTTAAATGCAAAAAAATGTTTATAATGACCACCTTGCCTCAGTTGAGCAACCTCATCTTCACCCAGGCGAACAAATATGTTGACGACTGGATGGAAAAGTGGTACAAAACTGCTATGTTGTTATATTGCCTCCGTATCGTTTCACTTTGCTCGTTATCATTACCAAAAATATATTTGTAACATTCCTTCCAAAACACTTTATGCTGGTGGTAAATCCATTTAATGGTGAATGGAGAGAGGGCATGAAAGGCAGCCCTTTCTCTGAAACAGCTCATTCCATAGCAGTCAGCTCTTTATCCAAGATGTTAAAAACCAATGAATCTGTCTCAAACTCATCACTTAAGTGACTTTGCTTTTCTTTCTCTCCCTGCTCATAGACCTTGGAGAGCGTGACCCTTTGTTCTGAATTAAAAAAGGGAGATTCTGATAAATACATAAATGAACAGTGCCTTTTTTGGGTTTTGTAGCTAATGTTGCATTCGATTCCTCTATTACATCCTCTGCTACTGCAGCCACATTACTTATTTTGTTGGTTGATAATGATGGCATACTTGGTGGATCAGTTCCTATTGTGGCACTATAGTTATCACGTTTCCCTGACATCAAGTGGATATGGCTAAAGGTCTGCAGTTCAGTCTCTATAGTTACAATCATAACATTGTCTTTTTCTGTAAGACATGGCACTGAGTTATTGTGGGAAAAGCCTTTTATCCATGAATCAGTATTGCTCATGTCACTGTTGGATCCTGCCTTTGGATTTCTCTTGACAGTATGCTGATTGATTCCATATCCTTTTTCACGGGAAGTGAAACTGCCATTGATATTTTTCTCCATGGGCCATTGAAAAAGGTTTCCTTTCTTATAATCTGTATGGTCCCTTATTAATTTCTTCCTTTTCACATCTCTTAGTTTATTCTCATAGGAGTCCAGCTTCATCTGCAAGTTTTCAAGTTTCATAATACAGGCTTCTGTTATATCCATACTTTCTAAAAGTGTCTGCTTATCTCTAATCAAATTGGTCATCTCTTCTTCCTCTGGTTTAAAGAACTCTATTAGCAGTTTCATGTATCTGAAACTCATTTTGATGTTAATAGATTGCCATTTAGCTAATAGAGTAGGGTAGGTATTGCCATAACTCATCATACATTTCACACTCAATCCTCTTGGTATTATCTGATGGTACAGGCATGCTTCCATATGGAAGCATTGCCATTCTAAGTGTTTGAGTTTAAAATATGCATTTTCAACTTCATGAAAAACATGATCAAAGTCAGCCGTAGTAGAGGAAGAGTGTGGTGTATTCCTTTGTTCCAAGTCTAAATTTAGTGAAAGCAGTGGTTTGACAAACCTGCTGCTAAATCAGTAACTGTCCTGACCATTGGTTTGTTGGATGCCAAACCATCCTTCATGCTTAGCTCGACATTAGCAGATTCCACATTATTATTCACCATGTGTAATGCAGAGCTCAAAAGCAAAGCACATAAAAACAAAAAAACGCTACGTTACCAAAGGTAGTCTCAACAAGTAGAAAATGCAGGAACAAAGATAAGATGTACCACCAAGGCTGTCATGAGATGAACACATCATGTTAAAAAACAAATTCTTTAATACAAACAATAAAAGGTAGCATAAAACAAAGTTCTAGGGTGGATAAGCACTTTCAGTAAAAACCTTCCTCAGAACTTCATCCATTAACCAATTATTTTTCTTATAAAAGGAGTAATAGCCACTCATCAAGAATCAGGAACAAGCTGGACCAATGAGCTTCTTAAACTGAATCAACCATTTAGCATATCAAGATGAGCAATAAGAGACTATCAGAAACTATATCTTCCAATCAGGAGCATGCCAATCTCAAATTCATTCAGAATAAAAGTAGAACCAATCAACAAAAAACAGGAACAAGCTGGTCCAATGAACTAGTCATACTGAACCAGCTATTTAGCATAACAAAAGGACCAATCGTCTTTAATCAGGAAGATTTTTTTGCCAATAAGAACCAAGTCATGACTATTCATAATCAAGAAGCTTGTCTTTCAATAGAAATTAGACCTTGACTATCCATATTCATATAAGGAAAAAAGCCAGTGAAAACACCCAGTAGAAGCAAAAAGAAATTAAGGAGCAACATACGATGCCCATGCTGACTTAGATGCAGGCCTTCCTGAATGATAGCAGGAGAAGGTGTTTTTGGCAACAGTTGATTGGTTACTTTGGTCTTGCAATTGCTAATAGCTATTGCCTTATTTACATTTGAAGACATTTTCTCGACCAGCTGGTTGCAACTGTTGCTGTTCACAGTCACTTGATCAGAAAAACAAAGAGTTCCACTAAGAAACAGAGCCACTTTACTGACAGAAAAGAAAAAAATCATGCTATCATTCAGGAAGGCCTGCATCTAAGTCACATAAATAAATAAATATGTATATCAAAGCATCTCATCTGTTTTCAAAGATGTCTGCTTTCACAGCTCTTGTATAAGCTTAGCACTTCCTTGCAAGCTATAGGCCACCCTCTATGACCCAGGAAACCTATACCATGTATTTAAACTTATTAGAAACACTAACCACCCAACCCAATACCATATTCTTGGGTGACATTAATTATCCCACTATTAACAAGGAATCCTTTACGACATCGAAAGTACATGCACAAGATTTCCTGCATTTTGTGCACACAAACTCCCTGGATCAGATAGTCAATACACCAACCGGGGATGCAACCATATTGGATCTGGTCCTCACTAATATAGGAGAGTGCAGCACACCCCCTACTGTAATGCCTTCCCTGGTAAGGTTGGACCACAAAATGGTGTCCTTTGAAGTAAAAATAAAACCTGGACCCCCAGCTAAACCGCGGATATTCAGGAACTATTCTAAGGCTAACCTCCAATTATTAAGTGAGAACCTAGCAAAATATCAAGACCCTATAAACCCTGAGAACACTTCTGCCTATGCAGAACTATTCACAGGAACCCTGTACAAGCATGTTAATAGCTGTATAGAGGCAGCTGTACCCACCAGAAAGAAGTACAGAACTAACTCAAAAAACAAGCCACCCTGATGAAATCACACAATTAATTAGATGTATAACAAGAGGAAGAAAATTATGGCAAAAATTAGGAGGTGCAGCATCCAGCAGGATAAAAACACTCTAATTAAACTAAACAAACAACTCAGAGGACAAATAAAGTCTAGCAAGGCCAAATTTGAGCTAATTTTGGCCTCCCAGGCCAAGGACAAACACAAAGCATTCTTTAGCTATGTCCACAACCTCAAAGGCAATACACAATTGTGTGCAGAGCTCATTGTAAGTGGAGGCACCTATACTGAGCCAGAAGATATAGCAAACCTCCTGGCTGATAAACTCAACACCAACTTTACTCCCCTCTCCCCTCAACCTTCCCTCAGGAAATATCATCAAATATAACTCCCCCTACTATCACTAGGGAACAGGTCCTTAATGCTCTAAGACCAGGAATACTGCAGCAATGGGCCCAGACAATATCCCAGGATGCCTTCTAAATAGCATGAAACATGACCATTCAGGGCCTCTGGAATTACTATTTAACTGTAGCCTCCAAACAGGCTTCATGACTCATGAATGGAAAAAGGCAACAGTCATCTCTCTGCACAAAGGTGGGCCATCTACAAACCCTGGAAACTACAGACCCATAAATTTCACTAGTCTTATATAAAGCCATGGAAAGAATTATCATGGAGATGATTAATAGACATATAGTAAACCTCCAGACTCTGGACACCACCCAGGTTGGTTTCATAAATGGTAGATAATGCCTACTCAACCTAGTGGACTTCTTTGAGAAGGTCACCAAAGCAATAGATGAGGGCAAAACCATTCACATTGCTTTTCTTGACCTGGCCAAGGCATTTGACACAATACCCCACTTGGGCATTGTTGACAAACTCAGGAGGTTAGGTACAATTCCATATGTCACCCGGTGGTTAGCCAAGTGGTTCACAGACAGGACCCAGGAAGTTAGAATTGGGGAGTCTATCTCTAAAAAGAGGCAAGTCACAAGTGGAGTGCCTCAGGGATCAGTCCTTGGACCGCTCCTTTTTGGCATTTACTTCTCAGAAGTCAAGGCCAATGTCAGTGGTCTCTGACTGACTAAATTTGCAGATTATTGCAGATTAGGAGCTGTCATTAAATCTCACACTGACACAAATGTTCTCCAGGAGGGGCTGACACAGCCAAACAACTGGTGTCAGCATCATGGACTAAAACTAAATGCCAAGAAATGCATAGTAGTATCCTTTGGGAAATCATCCATCCCTGGTAACTATGATATTGACAACACACCCCTCAGGGTTGACCCAGTAGTCAGGGACTTAGGGGCACACATAGATAGTAATCTAGTCTTTAGTCATCACGTGTCTACAGTGGTGAGGAAATCATTTTATGTTGCGCAACTTATAAACAAAGGTATGGCATCTAAGTCCAAGGAAGTCATTGTTCCACTGTATTCAGCATTCATCAGACCTATCATTGAGTACAATGTCCCCTTTGGTATGCACCTATCAAGGCATATCCAACAACTGGAACATCCACAGAGGGTCCTCACTAAAAGAATACAGGGCATAAGTAATATGTTCTATGCAGACCGCCTCAAGGCCCTATCTCAGTATTCTGTCTCCTACAGGCTTTTGAGGGGAAATCTATGGCTGGCATGCAGGACATTATCAGACCACACTCTGATAGACCTCCTGCATATCCACAAAACAAACAGCACCAGAATTACCCGTTCTAAAGACTTAAACCTTGCCTGTGAGATAAATAGGACCTGCTGGAGAGATAGGTATGTATCACAGAGACTACCCCGTCTATGGAACTGGCTCCCCATCCATGTAAAGCAGAGTTCCTCCCTAATCCAGTTCAAGTGCAACTTGGACAACTGGATGGGACACCGGAAATTCATCCCTGGTTTGGCACCTATGTCTCTAATGCAAACAAGTAACCTGTAAATGGTTCATCTCCCAGACCCATGCTTACACTTATCAAGGGTATCAGAATTCGTCAGATATTTAAGATGCATGCCTAGGCTTAAAAAGGCCCTTGTGGCCGTTAGCCTAGTAAACACCTATGAACCTATGAACCTACTATGTTTTAAACTACAGCATGGTATGCTTGTTACAGCAAAGCTAATATAAAAATCTCTCCACCTGTGAATAGTATGGTGTGATTTCTACAACATGGGTATCATCCCACCAAATCTTTCCGAAATAGTTATAAATGTGACTTTTATGCAAGAACTTGGCAATATTTTTTTGACTCAAACAAGTACACAGATAGTTCAACCAGCAGTCTAGACATAGGTTGCAGAACTTTGAATACTAGTTTCTGAGGAGACACAGGAGAAGGGCGAAAAATAGGAAATGCAACAAAGGAAGAGGAATGGGAATCCATGAGGAATCTGGATTTGGTGGAGGAAATGGCAATGCCCAGTACTGTTACCATACTAAGAGTGTGGTTCACCAAGTAAACAGTGATGGTGTCAGTATTTTGGGAGAGGTACAGGGGATGAGGACAGCTATAAATAAATGTACTTAGGTTTTTAATAAGAGCATAATAGTGAGAGCCTAGTGTTGAAATTCTGAAAGTGATATCTGAGATAAGAAAACAGTAAGTCCCATATACATGTGCAGTACATCATCAAAAGGCAGAATCTGCAGAAGAACACCACAGCATTGTTATTGCATAATAGCTTCACCCAAGTAACCAAACCATGCCAACCATGGGTAAATCCAGAATACCCACACCCAGACATGCATTATTGCTATAGTAATATGAATATCTAAGCTTTGGAACTGCATTTTAATGGCTACATGCTTTTGATTGACTGTTTATAAAATGTGACATTATTTAATAAACCAATTTTACATATGATGTGAGTCTGATGAAGTTTTCTGATGAAGCACTTACTTTTCAGTTTTAACAAATTGCAAAGTAAAGAATGAGAGACCATTGAGTGTTTGCTTGTTTGTTTGTTTTATTACTTTATTTTTTGTGTTTAGATATGTTTTGTAGCAGTAAATGAGTTATTGGTTTCATTACATTTGTGTACATAATTTTCTCCAAAAATTAAAAGACAGGACAGCATATAGAATACACTGGTCATTGTTACATGTAATCCAAGTATGTATGAAGAGCATTTTAAGATTAAGAACTTGGATACATGTGGAATTTGGGAGCTGAACATAAGAAAAAAAACAGTATGACTCAAAAAAAATGAACAGTGTTTTGTGAAAGACAGGAGTTGAGTTATTTCAGTAATTTACAGACTAGCTTTGCTTACACATAAAGTATAGATTTATTGATGTGAGACCTGAAAAGGTACTTGCACATGTCAGTAAATCACGTACCAGATAGCTATGTGAAAAGATCTTGCATTCTCTGATGTGAGGAAGATTTCTTGACTTAATTTATAGAGATATGTCAGTAAATCAAAGACTGAATTTTATTGATGAAGTATGACTTTTCTGATACAAGAAATGTGCTCTGATTTAAACTACTGAGAGATTTGAGTAAATTATGAATTAGATTGGGATACAAACACATAACAAGGTGGTAGATTTATCAGTGCATGAAATGTTTAATGAATTAAAATATTGAGAGGTATCAGTAAATTATGAAGGAAATCTGCTTTTATGTAGAAGCTAGATGTAATGATTTAAGAACTGTTTCATAACAGACAGTACGGGAAGACATTAATAAATCTTCTGGTAGATAACTTTGTCAGTGAGGGAGGCTTGAATTTTGAGTATAAGACTTGTTTCATGCGTTTGGTACCAAGAGATATTAGTAAATCATGGACTGAAGCTATGTGTATAGAGATGGTAGTTACTTGTGATGTGTAAAGTGTTTCAAGATTTGCAGTATTGTGCAAGGTCATTAAATCATGACCTATCAGAGTAAGAAAATGGAGGTTACATTTCTGGAGCTGAAATGCATGCCAGAAATGCAATTCACAGTGCTAAGCAATAACCTTTAAATATCAAGTTCTATTATCTGAGGTACTAAAAGCTGTTTAAAAATCACAAATATGGGTAGTGTTGGGTATGTATATGAGAATCATTTATAATTCAAAGAGATGAGCTAATTCCATGAATTATTAAATTGGCTGAATATATGTCTATATGGATCGTGGCTGAGTAGTTGAATGTCACAAGCATGTTTGTTGGCATAAATGTTTGCAGGCATGTGTGTGTCTGTGGGTATTTGTGTGCATGATTATTACTTTATTACTTAAAAGTTTCCTGCTTATGACACAGAAACTAAAATTAAATAACGATCTTTATGGATATGCACATAAGGAATATATTGAATTTCTGAAAGGTTGTAAACCTATAAGCACTAAAGAAAAGCTCAAGTAAAGAAGGTCAGAGGTGTTTATTTATCTTTGCCAGAGAAGTCATTTCTGTGTATTAGTTTACAGGTGAGCATTCACTTGGCCTTAAAAGTTTTGTGAATATAATAATAAAAATGAACAGGATAGTTATGCACTTATTTCACTGACATTTCTGATGCAATGTGGGACTGCTTGAAACTGCCCACCTGCTTACATCCACAAGTGCAGCTTGCTTAATCCAATTTGCCATCTTGTACTTTAGTTATAGTTTATGGAAGACTGTGGACTAATAATATATGTTAAACAAACATGACAGGGAAAACTTCTTACTACAGCCTTTGCTGTGTCTTATTTACTTTGACACCCCATAAGACATTGAAGCTGATTCGGTGATTTGCACTTTCAGACCTCAGGGAGCCAATATAATTGGCTTTTGATTTGCTGCTTGAATCTG
>NC_056733.1:1968653236-1968780736 GCF_019279795.1 Protopterus annectens
CATACAGTATGCAGATAACTCCACCCTAATATGTTCTGCTGATATCCCATCTCTTTTTCCAGTTAATTACACAGCAAACATTGACATCCGTTGAAAATTATCTTTGTAATTTTCAACTATTTTTAAACCCTAAGAAAACAAAGCTCCTCATCTTTTTCCCCAACACAACAAAACATCAGCTTTAAAATCTCATCCCTGGACAATGCTGAAACTTGAAGTGATTCTTCATCAAACTGTTTGGCATAACAATAGATGGTAACCTCAGATTTCATCTCCACATTCATAACAGTATAAAAAAACACATCAAAAGCTTGGGATGCTACACAAATCTAAGAACTTCCTCACAAACCCCACTAAAATAACATTAGCTACCACCTACCTACACTTCTCTATGGTGCACTCATCCTCAGAAATCTAGGCCTTCCTAAAACTATAACTTTAATCGTGTTACAGCAAACTTGTACCATTTTGCAGCTAACAACAAATACTATACTTGTCACTGTTATTAAGTCAGAGCCTAAACCAGTTACACCATCATCTAACCCTCACCCAGTTAGTCAAAACTTATAAAATTATAAACAAGCCTGATGCATGCCCTGCTGTTAGCCTTATACTACAAAAATATCTGATAAATCACTACAATGTACTGACACCATCTATAAACCACAAAAAACTCCTCGCCTCAGTCTTTTTTCCAACTCCATTGCCAAAATCTGGAACTCAGTTACCAATAACACTTAGGTCAATATTCACCCTATACTCATTCAAAACAGCATTACAAATACCAACAAAGCTCCTGGCTCTGCTACTGCTCTAAACAAGGGTAAACTCTTATTCCTTCCCCACCTCCTGCCCTACCCAATGGTTGGAAAAAAAAAAAAAAAAAAATATATATATATATATATATATATATATATATATATATATATATATCCCCAAACTGTCTTCTTCTGTATCACATGTTTTTCAAAACCTCTTTCAACTTTATTTATCTGATATTTATAAAAAAGACTACCTCTTTCTCTTATTCAACTCTCCCTGCAAAATCAGCTACCACTGACAATAATCCATAGGATAAATTATGTAAATAAAAGATGGAAATCCTTAAAATTTGAATCGTATTCTTAATCATACTGCCGCATTTTGTTTTATGTATCTTTATTTTTTATTCTATACCCTATATCTTTTTTTACCCTGTCTTATTTTAGTTACTTATTGAACTGTACCTATGCATTCTATTTCTTATGCCATTCTACAAACATAATGGAACTGTTTATTTACCTGGACCTCCACTGAAAATGGGTAACTTCACCCAGTCAGACTTTCCTGGTAAACAAATGCCAATGAATAAATAATTTTGCTTTCTATTCTAGTGAATTTTGCCTTCAATTCCTAGTGAAAATCCACAGGTATGCCAGTCAACTCCTATCAGGCTCCTTCAATGAACATTTTTTGATGTGAAGCCTTTTCTATCTGGCCTTTCACAGAAGTCCCCGACACACCAAGGATCCCAGCGGACTCCTAGTGAAAACCCACTGGTAGGTTTGCAGGTCAACTCCTATCAGACTCCTGCAATGAGCATTTTCTGATATGAAGCCTTTTTTACCTAGCCTTTCACAGAAGTCTCCAACAAACCAAGGATCCCAGCTGACTTCTAGTGAAAATCCACAGGTGTTCGCCAGTCAACTCCTATCAGACTATTGCAACGAGCATTTTCTGTATGTAAACTCTAACTGGCTACCTGTATTATTAATAATATTCCTAGGTTCAAGCTCTTGACCTGCTGCTGACAACCCCTCATATATCACCTCTCTTTACTCTGCCCCACCCAAAGCCCTCTATCACCCTTTCTTCAAGCAGATTATACTTACTGGTAGTTGTTGCTTTACTAGAAATCTGCAGTTAGGTTCCCCACCAGCAAGTTCCAATAATCTTTGCATTAAACATATATATAATTTTAGTTTCCTCTTCACCTAACCACCACTCATTCCATAAGTAGCATCTCACTAACCAGGGAACCTACCTGCTGATTGTTTTTGTAACACTGCCATAAATGCAACCAGGGCCACTGTAGGTACACCCCTTATCATTTCTCTACCTGTTCTTTACTTCCCCTTGATCATGACTCCATTTACCTCATTATTCTCATCCCTTCCCACACTGAGTTGTACCTCAAGGGATCTCCCATGATGCCCTGCGATATTTAAAAAGTCGACCTCGCTTAGCCTTTCTCTTTCTACCCCACTCCACCTCTGCAGCCGCTGATGCCATGGCAATGTATGAGAGCTATATGAGACATATATGTTGTTAATAAGATTAGTGAACTGCTTGGCATTACCTGTAAGTGAAACTGATGCTTCTGTTTATCGTATATAATTTTTGAAAACTGTACTGAAACTAGCAATTAATATAACTGGATAGCTGTAGATTTTGTGGTTTACTGAGTGCTTTCATCATTCAAGCAATGATACAACTGTTGCTTGACATTTGTGGCATCATCTTAAATGCTATCTCTATGCAAGTAACAAGCATATTTGGCTTGTATAATCATTTTGAAGGTTAACATTCTTGTCTTATGCTGCAAGTCAAAGTTGTAAAGGGACTATCTGCTAGTTAAAAACACTGATGTCTGCATTCTATGTGCCTATTTGCTTACTCCTTATTTAATTGGACACTGTAGCCAACCATTGTGTTTATAGGGCATGTAATAGGCTTGCTGGTAATAATTTTTGCATACTGTAGATATTACTGATTGTTACTACCAATGCCCGTATGTTTTGTATTTTAACTGCAACCACAGTATCTTAACGGACACTGAAACCACTCACTGTTGTCCTATGTTTAACAGCTGGCCAAACTTCTAATGTAGGACCTAGTTAACACTATATACTGTTGCATGGTGTTGTTTTATGGATATACCATAGGATTTAACCTCCATCATAACATAAACCTTACCTGTGGAGCTCTACATATTTTGCCTGTATGCAGTAACAGGAGCATGGATACAGCTCTGAAAGACAGCCCCGGTTAAATAACTGCTTATATCCACCATATTCCGAGCATCTCACAAGCTTTAGACCTTGAAAAGTGTAATATTGCTGCTATCCACTAGATGGTGCTTTGTCATCACTAACATACATTGTCATCTTCCATGCCAACCTGCATATTAGTGCCAATTGCAACAGCAGATTTTACACTTTGCTTGTTCCCCTATGGAAATTGAACTTATTAATCTGTTACTGCAGGACAATTGGCTTCTTAAGGGTGTGTTCAGAGTCTGAACCAAACCCTTCAAACACTGCATTAACTCACCTAACGTTAATTGGTTCTGTAAGGCATTGTATCCGAGCTCTATACCCTTTACAATAATTTGTTAAATACTGCTGTGTAACTGTCACTTTTTCTGCACTTATACAGTTCACGCTATTCTCATCTTATTGCTCGTAGCCTCTGTTTGTCTCTCTGTCACTAACCTTGTTCTGAAGTCACACCACTGTGAGAATCACTTACCCAAAACAGGTCACCACCTCCCCAACCTTCTGTCTTACCTAAAACAACTTCCTGCCTTATCTGTTCACTCTTCTCATACTGCTAACCACTCAACCATAGAAAAGCCATAATAGACTAACACATTTCTCTCCCTACATTCCTGGCCTAACCCTCACCTCTTTCCTAACCACTGTAACCTAATTCTCCCCCCCAACTCTTTTCCCACTCTATCTCCATTATTTCTACATTTCCTAGTTACTATTGCAGTTTCTACAACCTACTATACTAGGTTTCCATTCTCTACTTACTACTGCTGCTCCCCACATTCTAGTTCAGTATCATACTTTGCTAGCTCTACTTTTTAGACAGCTATATCTAAGGGTCTACTTTATATAATAAGACTCCCCTTCTTTTTAACAGCATGTGAAGCCTTTTCTACCTAGCCTTTCACAAAAGTGCCCAACAAACCAAGGATCCCAACTGACTCCTAGTGAAAATCCACAGGTGTTTGCCAGTCAACTCCTATCAGACTCCTGCAACAAGCATTTTCTGCATGTAAACTCCAACTGTCTAACTGTATTAATAATATTTTTAGGTTCAAGCACTTGACCTGCTGCTAACAGCCCCTCATACATCACCTCTCTTCACTCTGCCCCCCAAGCCCTCTATCACCTTTTTCTCAAGCAGATTAGACCTACTGGTAGTTGTTGCTTTACTAGAAATCTGCGGTTAGATTTCCCATCAGCAAGTCCCAATGACCAGTACATTAAACATGTATATAATTTTAGTTTCCTCCTCACCTAACCAACACTCATTCCATAAGTAGTATCTCACTAATCAGGGAAACTACCTGCTGATTGTTTTTGTAACACTACCATAAACATGACCAGAGCCAGCCCACTCCATTTGCCCTCGCTTTGCTTGGGCTTCACTCTGCTCCCTTACCCTACTCCTAGTCCCACCCACCCCTGGGTTAATTGCATTTATAGTTCTATAGCCACATCCTGTCAATACAACCTCCAATCACATCCACATACCCATATACACTCACCTATACTCTTCCTCCACTAAAACCCACCCACTTCTCTTCATCCTCCACTCAGTTTACTCTCATCCCCCACTGAATCCCTCCCTCATCAGCCTCTCACTATAGCTATAAAACCTTTATCTTCACTGTCATACCTAACATGACTGCCAATATCAAACCTCTTAATACAAACAGAGTCAGGTCTTACCTGCTTTCTATTATCGTAACTAACCAGCTACTTCTACTCACAACCACTCTCATCCTATTAACAATTGTTTCTTGTATAACCTCCTATCATTGTATCCTCAAAACCCCTCCCCTTTTCCACACATCCTCAAACTCCCATCGACCTCCAACCAAACTTGTAAATATCCCCATATGCAGTTCCATTTTTAATGACTCCACATTAAGCCAGGCAAAGGTTTCACTATGTTCTCATTCCAACTTACCTAGCTTATCCCAGAAATATAACAATATAAATAAGTTCCTAAAATTTGTGATATACATAGCCTTAAAGCTAACCCTTAGTAGGGACATACATCCAAACCCTGGTCCAGCTAATAAACCTGCCAACTCAGGCTTTCAAAATAATACACTACCTAAAAATGGACAGGCTCAATTATTCCTAATGGAAACAAAACAGATATTTGAATAATGAATATTAATATTAGGAGCGTGAACAACAAAACACATGATCTACATGCCAGTCTGTCCCTTTACTCCCCTAACATCATACTTCTCACTGAAAGCTGGCTAAACCCAACTACCTCTAGCAATGAAATACTTCCTCCAGGTTATAACATCACATGTACAGACAGATTAAATAAAAGATGAGGAGGCGTAGCCTTACTCTTAAAAAATCACTTCTCAATAAAAACAGTAGTTAAAAAATTTATAAACCTAACAAATGCTGAGGCAGTATTTGCCAAATTGAATGTCAATCCCAGAAAACATATATACATAATAGGCACCTATATCCCACCAGGGGAAAATAGCCAAATACTAGAAAACCTATTACAATGGCGTAACAAAACCCTACCCCAAGAAACACTCATTATGGGTGACTTTAACATAGACTGGTTAGACTGCAGTTCTCCTAATCCCAAAAATTGTATTAATCTGCATGGATTCTCTCAACTAATTCAAGGACCCTCTAGAATTAACATGTCAGCTAACAAATACTCCTCTCTAGACTGGATACTAACAAATAGGCCAGCCCTCTATTCTTACTCCGGTTGTTTACTAGATACTCTCAGCAATCATTTTCCTACATACTTAGTTAGGAATCACACAAACCCAACAAAATTACACACACTGTTTCAAATACAAAGCAAGAAAGACCTAAGCCCCAATACATTTATAGATATACTTAAATAGAGCAATTGGACACCTTTGAAACAGCTACCACGACAGGAAGCTGTTGGCTATTTCAACACTACCTTCCTCTCCATACTAATTATCAAGCCCCCAGTAGATTGATGTGTGTCAAATGTAACTTTGCCCCATGGCTAAAAAAGGAAACATTAAGACTCCTTAAAGCCAGAGACAAGGCTTGGGTAAACTGGACTAAAACAAGGTCCCAACTTATTCTCCAATCCTAGCATGAACTTAGAAATAAAGCAAAGAGACAGATTAAACCAGACAAGATAAATTATTACTCAGAAATCCAAACCAAGTATCATAAAAACCCACAAGAAATTCTGGTCTAAAATAAATAATATCCATCAGCCAGGCAAAATTAATTCACCTCCTCCCACCACCACCATAAATAACTAGAAAACATTGCTACTCAATTTAATAAACAATTTAGTGAAACCATCTTAGCACCATCTAACAAACTCCCATCCTTTCAAAACTACTACTACCGCTCCCATCATAAACTCAAACTTCACTCTACAACCAGTAGCAACAAACACTATCAAAAAATTACTGACGAGGCTAAAACCCACAATACTAGCAGCAGACAACTTACCTGCTGAATACCTAAAGCTAACAACAGATGGTATAGCTTATCCTATATCAATATTAATCAATCGGTCCATAACAGAACAGAACAGAAAGTTCCTCTCATTTGGAAAACCTCCTATATAACACCCTTACATAAAGGTGGCTCCTCAACTGATTTCATTAACTATCAACCAATAGCAATATGATCACCATTGTTTAAAATTCTAGAGAGGATCATTCATATGCAAGTTTCTAACTATCTGACTACCAATAACCTCCTAACTAACACCCAGCATGGCTTTCAGTCATTCCACAGTACAACTGCACTAATATAATTTACCAACACTGTTAATTGCCATAGGAATAATAATAACTTTGTATCTTCTACCTTTCTTGACCTATCAAAAGCCTTTGATATGGTGTCACATACAAAACTCCTACATGTCCTCTCTGAACTAAACTTCTGTAAAGCTACTCTTGTCTGATTTCAAGATTACCTGACTGGACGCCAGCAAGCAGTATCTTGAAAACAGTCCTTATCCCCCCTTTTACCTCGAACCCTTGAAGTCCCCCAAGGCTCTATCTTAGGACCACTTCTATTTACAATATTTACCAATAACCTCCACTTTTCAGCCCCCAGGCCTCTCTCATACAATATGCAGGTGACTCAACAATGATATGCGCTGCACCCTCAATACCTGAACTTTAGACTCTAACACAAAAAGCCTTTCACTCAGTAGAATCCTGTCTCACTAACAATCCACTAATCTTAAATCCCAATAAAACCAAACATATGGTATTCCAGCCTAATAACTCTGTCTCCCCCAGTTGCACATTTCAGATCACCTCACTAAATAACACTAGCATATCTCCATCTACTCACACCAAACTTTTAGGAGTTGAAGTTGACCGAAAACTCAAATTTGATATGCACATTTCTCAGGCTATAAAAAAGTACATAAAAAACTTGGCACACTATATAGGAACAAACATTACTTAACAGAGAATACCAGGATTGCCATTGCCCAAACCCATCTAATATCCACCCTGGTCTATGCAGCTCCCATACTAACAAACCTAAAGAAATCAGAGATGCAAAACTTGAATCCTGTTACAATAAAATCATCAGGTATGCAACAAACTATCCAGCTAGATCCCATCATTGCGCAGCTCTCAAACAACTTAAATGGTTAGAGCTCCCCCACCTTCTACATTACATTCAGTTAACAATGGCCCACAAAATTCTCTTAAACTCTGACAAAATACCTGCCCTACAATCCTTACTACAGCCATGTGCCACTAACAGATCATTACGCTCCACCAACAAGCACCATATCCATATTAATATCTCTAAGAATCAGGCAGGTGATTCCTTCTTCTCATACTACATAGGAAAAATTTGAAATTCACTTCCAAAATAATATTGCTACTTCTACTTCCCTAGCTCAGTTCTAAACTACTCTATAAACCCACCTCCTATCCAGATGGTTGTCTCCCTGTTCTACCCCTGATTAACTCTGCCCTCACTATCTCTAGCCATGACACTCTCTCAATATAACCTAAAGGTCTCTATACTCTGTCTATCTTCAGCTACTATTCCTGCTATCTATATGATCCATACTTTCTCTAATATCATTACTCCTATAATCAAATAAGCACTGACTACGCCAGGATTTTTACCTCATATTGTATTATACGTAACCATGGTGGTCCATTGTCCTATCATATAATATAATAATACACTGCATTATTATTTGTTTGAATACTATTTGTGAGAGAATACCTAAAGTTGTATTTAAACATAACTGTCCTAAATTTGTTTAATTTTACCCTACATTGCATTTTTGTTATTATTATTACTTGTGTATTGTATCACTGTTATTTCTTCTGCATTTTTTTCTATGTGGGCCTTTTCTTCCCGGACCTTCGCTGAAAAAGGACATATGTCCAGTCAGACTATCCAATTAAACAAACGTAAAATAAATAAAATTAAATAAAAAATTTTAAATCTGGCCTAAATCATTTGCACATTACATAAGTTTTCCAATCTTAGGTGGTACACCTTATTGCATAGGTTTTCAAAGGTTGACTAGATGTATGATATACTTTGAAAACTAGCAAGTTTCATATAAATGCATTGGAAACTATAGCAAAGAAGTAACATTTTTAAAACAGCTTCTCTATACATACTCAAGGTGAATTTGTTCAAACAACAGTATCACCCACAGAGAAAAAAGAAGAATGGCGTAATGCACCTTGAGAATTTTATAAAAAAATGTACACAGTTTCTTCCCAAACATTTAATATTTAGTGATAGAAGATGAACTAACAATTGCATATAAAATTCATCAAATGAATTATGGCAGGTATCCATAATTGCTGCTGTGAGTTCTAATTATATGCTGGCAATGGTTCGCTTCTTTAGGGCGAGTTCTCCCTTCTTCAAGTTGACATAACTGTGAAGTTGGTATCTATAAGTTTGGAGGGTGTGGAGGGTGTAGGGGATACAGAATGGTTTATACCCCTGAAAAAAACTAGGAACAGTTTTCACCCTTTTTTGGACATTTTTTTTCTTTCTTCTAATACTGAGTTTGAAGAAGTGGCTGTTTAGTACTAGAACCTTTCAAAACTAGGGCACCATAAATCTTTCAAACTAGCACACAGAATACTGTAATGTACTATAAAGTATTTTAAAATATGTCATGTGATATACGGATCTTTCAATTTGTTGTGCTGCATATAAAGTTGTTGTGGTCAGTATTTCCTGTGAAATATTACTCAAAAGTCAGCTCAACCACATAACTTGAAATTGTCAAAAATTTCAAATTTGACAAGGACACTGAGTTGCTCAGCAATCCTAGAAAATATCATACTGTATACACTAATGTCATTTATTTATTTTATTGAAATCATTCTCCCTAACTATCGATTCATACGAAACAACAGAACTTAGAAGAAAGGTGGCAGTGTAGCCTTACTTTTCTCCTCCTCTTTAACAGTGATCCCCTATATCAAACCCTATACCTCAATTCATTACAGCTGAACTATCCCTGTCCCTCCTAAAAATTAACAACCATAAAAATTTTGCATAGCTACCCTATGTATTTCACCTGGTAATAACATCCCTATTCTTGAATATATTCTCTTTTTGTTCTCATCTAACATAAGTAATGGAACTATTCTTTTAGCTGATATCAACATTAACTGGACTTCTGTTACTTCAACTAGTACTACTCAGAACATAAATCTGTTCAATTTCACCCAACTAATTAACTCTTCTACCAGACCTAATAAAGACAACTCTTCAGGCAGCATTCTTGACTGGATTTAGTTTTCCACCCCAACAATATTTCAGACTCTGGGACTTTACCTGATTCTCTTAGTGATCATCTTCCTGCCTTTGTATGTCATTCACCTTCCTCTCTCCTCCTACAGCATAATTACATCTCAACCTGTACCCTCACAAACCTTAATCCTCAAACCTTCTCTAACTGCTTAAAACATATGAACTGGTACCCTCTACAAAGTCTTCCTCTTGACAACGCTGCTAATTACTTTAATAATTCTTTTACTAACCTACTAAATATCTTTGCTCCTTCTAGAACTAAAATGGTTAAAAAGAAAATTGCACCCTGGCTCTCCAAGGAAACTATAACCTTTATGCATCTCTGAGATACATCATGGAAATGCTACAAAAAATGCAAAACATCTAACTCCCTGAATACAAACAAATGTGTAATAAAGTTAAAAAAACAGTTACTGATCGGAAATCCTACTACTCCAAACTTCAAAAAAGTCATAAATCTAATCCCCAAAAAGTTTGGAGCAGTATCTCTGCCCTTCTCACTCCTAGTAGAAATGGCAACCCTTGCCCAGATCCTAACTTTCCTGATCATGTTATTGCTGCCCAATTTAATTCCTTTTTCCTAGACTCTATAGCCAAGCTCACCTTATCTTTCCCTAACAATGTATTAGCTTCCACTATGTCTTCTTCTCATAACTTCCCTTCCTTTACCTTCAAACCTATTCCTGTTAGTACCATAAAAAAACTACTACAAAACCTTTAACCATGCTCTAATGCCCCAGATAACCTACCACCCAAATTCCTTAAGATAGCTGCTCATGGCATAGCACTTCCCATCCGCATCCTAATTAATCATTCCATTCAATAGTCAAATGTACCCCTCCTCTGGAAAAAAAAGCCTTTATTATTCCCTTACATAAAGGGGGCTACAATACTGACATCTCTGATTTCCATCCAATAGCCCTTCCCCTAGTTCTAAGATTCTTGAAAAATGCATTCACTTGCAACTCCTACCTTATCTTTTAGCAATTATCTGTTGACCCCTACTCAACATGGATTTAGACCTGGACATAGCACCACCACTGCCTTTCTTTCCTTTCTTGATGTCATTAACTATGCTCGTGACTCAGGTAATATTGTATCTACCCTTTTCCTAGATGTATCCAAAGCTTTTGATACTATTTCCCATCATTTAGTTCTTTCTCAACTCGCTCATCTCAACCTATCTCCCTCTTCTATCACTTGTTTTTCCAGGTACTTCTCAAACAGACATGAGGCTGTCAAGTGGAAAAATTGCATCTCATCTTTCCTTCTTACTCTGACAGGATTACCCCAAGACTCTATTCTGGATCCCTTACTATTTAATATTTTTATTAATAATTTCCAGCACTGTATACCATCTGCTAAACTTGTCCAATATACAGATGACTAAATTATCATCTGTTCTTCCAAATCCCTCACTAATCTCATGCAAATATCTCAAAATGCCTTTACTAGTACTGAGTCTTGGTTGTTGAACAATCACCTATCTCTCAATCTTTATAAAACAGAAATCATGATATTCACTCCATCAAGAAACACTAAAATTGACAAGAAGTACTCCTTCTTGATAGTCAGCCAAAACAAGACTCCCATCAAAATAATTCCCCACACTAAGCTACTTGGTGTCATTATTGAGGAATACAAAGTGCGACATTCATCTGCAAACTAATATCAAGAAAACACAGGAAATATTTTTGCATTGTTTTTTGTCTTGTTTTTGTATTGTTTTTCACTATTGTAATATTGTAAGTGGAACTTTTCTCCCTGGGCCTCCATTGAAAAAGGGCTTATTTTGGCCCAATGGACTTTCCTGGTCAACAAACTGAAAATAAATAAAACAAATAAATATTAGTTGTGTAGTGAAGCTTGCGTGAAGTAAATGTGCATGCCACAGTGGACTTAAAAATATTTTTACAGATTACCTTTCCATCAGACTTAATGCACACATCACAATATCTTCATTTGTGTGCCTTGAGGATTTTATAAAAAATGTGCACACCTTCTTGTCAAACATTTAATATTCAGTCATAGAAGTTGTACTAACAATTGCATTTAAAATTCATCAAGTGAATTATGGCAGACGTCCAGTAATGGAGGTGGATTGTACTATGTTTAAAAAAAAAAACACCCCAAGTTCGCTTTAATGCTTACTCAGGAAAAAGTTAAATATTTGAAAATGATGATTTACTTTCTGTGAAAATAAATACACATACGCAATGATGCATATATTACCATAACTCTAACACACTGCAAGAGAAAATACAATCATATCTGTGTTATAAACTTTCATGAAATCTTTAATGCTTCATATCCAAACCTTTTTCTTTGTATTGCCATTATTTCTTCTCTGGTTGTCTCTGAAAATCTGCATATAAAATATATATATATATATTTTCTTTTTCTATATGGTATCAAGTTAAGGTTACCTTTTTATCATTTTCCTCTAGTAACAGTTGTTTACAGCCTGCAAGCACATAGGCTGAAGAAAATGCAAAGGTAACAACTTGTGTTATGAAAGCTATAGATGCATGAAAAAAACATAAGAATGAGAAAGGCTAAAAAATCTTAAGCTTTGCCTGTTTATGGTGTAATTATGGAAACAGTGGCCAGTTCAGTTCCATTTCTCTGTGGGACACCAATCATACTGAGTAATTCTCCATAAATGGAGCTTGTTGTAAATGCAGCAGAAAAATCTGTCTCTAGTGAATAATAGACGTACAATAAAGCTATTTTTTCTTCTGCTTGGTGAAGCTTTTCCTTTAAATAGGCTACAATAAAATTAAAGATGGATTAGCAGCAGTCTGTATAGTAAGCCTCTTTTAATAGTGAACTAAATCAAGTAATACAAAGCCTTGTCATACCTTCGCCCCTTTCACAGTTTATAATAATGTCAGCATGGGGCTTATGAAGCATTATTTGTAAGTGTTTACCTAGGCCCACATCTGATACAGACACATGCCAGTCTAAATCAATTTAAATGGCTGTCAGTAAGTATGATGCCACATTTAAAGAAAGCTCACTTGTTATTCAGAGTAGCTGCATTTGCTTGTGTAGAACTGTCAGAGTACAAAGAAAAGAATGTGATTGACTTATGCCCTTAGCAAAGGGTCACAGATGTATGTTTTGTGTTTACAGTTCATTTTGCTGTTCTAATGGAGCACAGGCAGAGCTAAGGATGGAGTGAAACAGCACAGATGGTATCATTAGCAGTCCCATTTAGCCTCTTACAGATTCCTATATCATAATGTGCTGAAATGCCATGCTTCCCTTTCCTTGTAGTTGCTTGCTGTTATAATGTGTCCTGTCTCCTCCTGTGGCTTAGTGTTTAGTCAGTTTGCTCCTCACAAGTTAGCTGCTGATGTATATTCCAAGTGTTTATTCTCTTTTTTAGTACAAATGCTAACTTTGGAAGACTTAAACAAGCTTCAAGTAGGTCTGTACACCTAGCTCCAGAGTCACAGTGCAACAGATCTTATATATATACATATATATATATATATATATATATATATATATATATATATATATATATATTTAAAAAATTCAGTGAGAAAACAGGCTTTTCTGCAGTATTTTGCTGGTGTGTTGGTTGACAGTTGAGCCAATTTATTGGGATTCCAGGCATTTGAAAAGGAGGGGACAAGATGGGTGGCAACCGGTATGATTCTTTATGCTAATACTCCCTTATGGTCAGGTTGTTGGTTTTCTAACTACTCGTCAATAAAATCACTAGTACAGTTTTCTCAATGCCAAAGTGGAAGATTTATTTCACTTAATCATCAGTAGCCATGGCCCTCCCCCCTGTAGCTACCCAAATCGCCCCTATTATAATCTGCCACTGGTTATATCCCTACTCAGGTTTATTATTAAGGGATTATAATAATCCATGGAAGAGGTATGTCGAACACAGATGGGATTGTAGTAATATTTATTTACTACCTGTTTCCTGAGAGGGTAGACTCACCTTGTGATCCTTTTCGGTTTAGACTTGAACTGAAGTTGATGTAACGTGTCCAGTGGCAGCTTGTGCCATCGGGCTGCAGGACTGCAGCCCCCCCAGCTGTGGAAAGAAAAGGAAAGAAGTTGAACATTTGAAAAAATAAAATATTTATTTTTGTATATTTAAACTGGCTGACTGCTGCTTAGTTGTAATTGCGAGTCCGATTGACTCGCTGTTAGTCCTAGAACCTGAGCTGCGCACGCTCAGAGAGTTCCATGTTAAAAAAAGGTTCTTTAAATCCGGACTGCTGTAAAAGCAGTCTGGATTAAGGAGAGAAGATATTAATGTGTGATGCCCAAAAGTCTATGCACATTTAACCGCAGCAAATTGGAAGGAGATCGGACTGCAACATCCACAGTCACATAGGTGATGTGGATGACTAGATGGCTACTGACTGGTTCTCGCTCTCCATCATGAGAACCACATAGTAGCACTGTAGCAGCAGATAGTACTTTCACTTTGGTCAGACTTTGGAGTTCATAACTTTAATCGGGGAACCTATCGGACAAAATAGAATCTTCAAATTCATTCATTCAATTCAAATATAACATCTCGCGCTTCTACTACTTCTGTGAAGAACACTCAAGGTAATCATTCTTCTTGTTCAGAAAATGTATGTCAAATGCTAAAGTTGTTTTTCTGTTAACTTTTTAAGTGAAAAAAACACAAATGTCAGTCACTTATAAATGGACTAAGACAATCGCTTGACTTTCGTGAAACTGTCTGAGGAGTATTTGCATTGTCGCTGAAAAATAGCAACCTGGAATGTGTTTACAGAAAATAAAATAAGAGTAAAAAAATTATTATTGTATATATTTTTTTTAATTGCGTGGCTGTTTGGTGGCATATTGTTCTGCCTGAAGTCTGTTTTGGTTGATTATAATAAGGAACTGGAGCTGTGTGCATAAGTGTTGGGGGTAGAGCTGTGGTGAGCTTCTATCATGCGTTAAGCAGATGTTCTTTCATGATCTTTTTGATTGTATTTTTTGCATTTATTGTGAAACATTTATTTAAAAGTTGTTAGCAGACCTGAAAGGGAAGTGTTTCAGATGTGGATGCTAGCTACCACCATTCTTAAAACAGGACAAAGAAGAGATGTCATTTGCATTTGTTCAGCAGGCAAATTAACTTTCCTGAAATTAATTTCTCTGTTAGCAAATTATTTAGTCCTCTTGTCTGATACTGATAGTATCTTCATAGCCCAGTGCATTTGCATTATAGTTATGTTTTATTTTTACAGCAAGTTATGAGACTTTTCTTCCCGTTATCTGCCCTATTTTTGTAGAAAATCTCTGATTTTTGCCTCACTACTGTCTGTTTGGAGGGAAACACAATTCAGACTATAGACAGCTGTAAAGGTAATGCCATGTACATGTTCTGTTTTATTAGTTACTGCTTCTTTGGTTATGGGAATCTGTACAACAAGACTTTAGTGTTCTGTCAACAGTAGACCAGTATTCAAATTTTGCTAATGGAACATTATTTTGGATGGTATATCAATGGCTGTATCTCATAATATTGAGAGTTGGACATTATTGACATCAAACACTGTACAAGAGAAGATGTAATTAGTTTTTTTTTTTTTGTAAATTCCAGTGTAAAATATACAGAGAAAAATATCTGTATTGCAATTGTTATATTTTTGCGTCATTTTAAAATCTTGTCTTGGTTAATATGCATCTGTCAAATGCTAAAATAGAGTGGTGAGCAGCAAATCCTCTGAAATATAAACTGCCAACAACTGTATATTTCCCCCCTTCCTTGGTGGCTGTGATATGTATAAACTTTAATTTGACAAAAGTGTGGTGTCCACCACCAATAAAACCATTTCAAAATATTATTGTTAACACCATTGTGTTTTGTTGGTTTATTGTCAGCTGCATTTTCTCTACAATTATATTGCAATTCTATATATTCTGCATCAAACTAAATTATTTAAAACATTGTCAGTATAATATTCAGTACTTTAATGTTACTGTCATATAAATTGCTGTTTAAAAATCAATTTATGCCTTCTGGGCACTTTTCACAAAAAGTCTTTTTATTGGGATGATAGCATGGGTCCCCGCAAATTATCTATCGTATGATCCCGGTTATTCTGTTTAGGGGGTCAGATATAATTATTGATCATGGGATGGATTATTTTCAGCACAATAAGGGAAATTGGCTAGGATTAAAATGTCACAAAAGGGCAGCTAGCCTAGTGCTTTCCTATAACCTATAAAAATGTGTATTATAGTGAAAGAACAGTATTAATTTTTTTCTGGCCAATAAGCCATAAAATCATGTACACTACCTGCATCAAGATGGTTTTGTTTTCTTATAGTTGTTAAGTGTATCCCTGAGATTTTCATTTGCTTACATGAACTACATATTTTTATATAATAAGTTACATTTGGTATGTGGATAATTTACTAATAAAAGCAGTTATCAAAGCGTACATCATTCCCATGATAGTCTTCATTATTTGCAGAAAGAAGTTTGATAGCTGCAGTAGCCACTCTGAAATATAGATCACAGTGGCATATTCAAACTGCCTTTTTTTCTACCAGCCCAATAATATTTATGACCCTAGACAATTTTTGTCTATAAATTTATAGTCCAGCTATGGAACCAAGCTAAATACAAACAAATGCCAGATAATGTGCACAAAGTGCCAGAAACTGCAGTAAATTGATGTAGTATCATGCGAGTATTGTCACATACATGTATATATGCATGCACGGTATATTGCAGGTCATTTCTCAGGATTCACATTAGAAAGGGGAAACAGAAGGTTAATTAAATTCTGTTACACAATATTACTAAAAAAAGTTAACACATTAAGTGATGTAAATGTGAAATAGCAATACATCACCTTTATGACGTTTTTTTTTAAGTAATTTTAGTGTAATGTGATAATGTTACCTTTGTATGTGGGTAATTCAGGTAAAGCCTGCATTATCCTCACACATAACACAAACTTGATCAAATGTATTTCTTAAAAAAAGATTTATTTATTATATAATACACACACACACACACACACACACACACACACACACACACACACAACACTGCCCTAATTCACACACACACACACACACACACACACATACACACACACACACACACAACAAAAGTTTTGTAACACATTTTCCATTCTCTTCCACCAATCTTGTTAGTTTCTGCAATTTTTTCCTCAGAATCACTTCAAAAGTGCATATGTGTCGTGTGTCTCCCTGTGTCTATACAAATTTTCTCATCGCATTTTTGGTCCATTTTTCATAAAATTGTGGTTTTCCTGCAAATTACTGGCAGATCATTAAAGACCGAAGTTAGAAAATAATGACAGACATATGAGTTCAAGATTTCATACCCTTCAGAAAATTCATACTAATGCAAGACCTACTATTCTATTATATTTCTAAGTTTATAAAAGCAATATTTAAAAATTGTCCTTATTTTGGGGCCTTTGGCCCACTTCTATTTATGGCTTTGTCCAGATTTCTTGCTCTGAGGTTGAGAGGTATGAAAAATGTGTTAGGGCCATCACCGTCAGCCAGAAACATTTAAAATTGTGACATACTTGTTGCACCCCACTCCCCCCATGTACTGACTCTGGATGTGTCCAAGCATGGCAATGAGTAGTTATGCAGTGTAAGTGTGTGGAGTATCCCCCTCCCATCCAAGGTAGATACAAGTTTAACAGTGGCTTTTCATCTGCCCTTGATTTTGCAGAATGTTCTGGTTTTCTGTCATATTTTTATACTGTTGATTTATGCTTATTATTACTCAGAAAGTGCCTGTTGCTCTGTGTTTAAGTAGCAATGCTTTAATGACCATCAGGTAAGCTTGCCTGAGATTGTAAGATGCAAGTAAGCTTTAATACGCATACTGTTAAAGAATTACCAACATTGAAAGCCTTTTTGTTGTTGCCATGCAGAGAATATTTACATAACATGATAACGTATAAGCCTTAAGTATTGAAATGCATATGACAGTATTTGTAATAAAGGACAGGATTACAGTATTGTCAGAAGCTCATTACATTTGTTGGAGACTTGCAGTCATCTTTGCAAGCTTTACCCGTAAACTAAACAGAATGCCAACCTATTGTGCAGTAATCCTCTAAGCACTTTATCTTGAGCTCGTTTCTTGTTTGCTGTCCATTTTCTACTTTGATCATGTTTTCCCCATGAAACAAGTAGATAGTTGTTGTTAGTCATTCAGTCTTTTTTTGGATAAGAAACATTTTTACAAGTGGGGGCATCACAGAGATTGCTACTGTCAGCATGTTACTTGGTACTTTTATAAAGCTGAATATAAATTATAATTAGAACTGCAGTGCAAGGAGACCTGGCTTGAGTTGAGTGCTGCTTGTTTTTTTATACTTGATTTTGACTGGCATTCTAGTAATTATTTAAAAAGTAATTTATTTTTCATGCTTCACAACCTTTTTGTTTCCATCTAGATATTAAGTAAGCTGTCATGTAGCCAATGCATTGATTTTTTTTTGTTCTACAATACATTTTGTCTTGACTGGACTGTCATAATGATGGTTTGGCACCCATGGCAGCATATTTAATTAAAGTCCCAGTTTTTGTGGTTTTGAGCATAACCTCACACCTTTCTAGTTGGTCACACTCCTTCCCATTGTCCTCACCCATGCAACTGTCTCCTGCAGCCCCCCTTTGATTTGAAGTCACTAGCCTGTCTAACATTATCTGTAAGGAAAGCTTTGACTCTGCCTATTAAACTTATAACTAGCCTTGGTTATACATTTTTTATGTGTGGATCAGATTTCAATTAACCATGAATATTACAGCCAAGGAGCTTTCTTGAAATAATCTTGTCAGCTGTGATTGAGTCTTAGGCCTAAAGCTGATTAAAACTTATGTAGGGCAAATAAAGTGACAGGAGTGAACTCTGCCATTATCAGGCATAGTAGTTCTGGGAGAAATCCCCATTGAGTTTGCTCTGCTTGTATTAAGGAACAAGCCCAGAGCTTCAAGCCAGGACAGTAATGCACTGAACTTCATGACTTTTTGCTGGATGTGGAAGCAAACGTGGGTCATTTATTTATACCCACCTTCACCTGCTACTTCAGCACTCATACCACCAGCCGACTCTGTTTCATGTTGTCACAATCATGAGTATACCTCTCTGCATCACAGATCCAACACAACTTTTGTCAAGCATTAGTGATCTGACATCTTGCTTTTAAACTGTTACCGATGGTAATGTAGCCCTGCCATGTCTAGTACTGCAGAATGGTTCTACTTCTTTCAAATGAAGGGCCATGCAGCAAAATATGATTAAACTGGTTTTCTGTTATGTCTGACTGTATTTATCCATGATTGAGGAAAATCAGAATAAGAATCTAAACATATGCCCTTTTATGGGAAAGTTCAGTTATTTTGTTGTAGCAGTTTTGCCAAATTTAGATTCATGAGAATGCATAACCATCTCCAAGCAGCATGTGTAAGGCAGAGCATATAATACAGAACATGATCACAAATACACACACACACACACACACACACACACACACACACACACACACACACACACACACACACAGACATTCACATGCCTGTTGGTAATTCACCTTGTGACATCATTTTTTGGATGATGGTGGAATCTGCAGTACCAATGAAAAAACAGATGGAGAGCATGCGGACCTCATCTCAACCAAGGCCAGATATACCTCTGGCCACTCGTATGAGAACAAGCAAGTGATATATTTTTCTAAGAGTGATACGGCTCCAGGGTATTTATTTAATATTTATGATCTGTTTAGTACTTTAAAGCTGTTTGTGACATGTTGCATGTGGTATTCTTGAAAAGAATTGCTCATTTACACAACTGCTTACCTTAACAGAAAGCTTATTCAGTTCAACATTCATTGAACTCGCTGCTCAGTACTTTATGGTTGGATGCTTACACAGTGTAGCAGATATTTTTATTAGATTACTGCAGTTATCAGTTGACAGAATGCATTGTAGATGGACAAGCGTTTTTAGTGGAAATGTTTATGACTGAACTGGTTAGGTAATACTGATGAAGAAAGACTTGCATTTAGCTAATACTACCTTTTAATGACATTGAATTGAATTTAGCAGAGGTTGCTTGCTTTCATTTAGTATAACCTTTATCATAAGAAATATTAAAGCAGTTAAAAGCAATATTATTTGCCCCTACTATCCCCCCAAACAATATGCTAGTGATTTGGTGTTAGCAAAATTCAATACTAACCCATGTGTGTTATCTTGCTAAGATATAATGATTGAAGGGCAATGATTAATCAAATGTGCAAATTACTTGTATAGGTAGGCTGCATGTTAGCATCAAATATGAGGATTGATTTGATTGGCTGAAGGCCTGAAATGAGTACCAATATTGTAAGCATTACTCAAATTACCCTATACTAGGATTTGGCCTTTCTTATAGCTTGTTATAAAAAAAAAAAGAAAAGAAAACAAAGTGGTCTAAAACATAAAAAGAACTGTTGCTAATGGAGTTAGTCTTGTTGTTTGGCAAATATATCCATTAGGACTCTAGTGGCATGATAATGAAATGAGGCCGTCACATCTTTGTATTACCTTACTCATCTAGCACTTGTACATGCTGTATTTGACAAGTATAACCTCATTTAGAAAGAATACTCAGGTATTCTGGTTTGCAAAAGGCTTCTCATCACTGTAAAGTAACAGTGTCACTGTATCAGGAATCAGAAGTTTCAAGAACCAAACCACCTACGCACTTACATCACTCAGAGACAAGTAGCTATGTGATGAGTGGTTCCCTGGTGGACTGCTATGAAAAAATCCCTCCTGGCAGAAAAGCTGTATCTATTACAGGAAATTTCTAGTTATGTGGCTGTTCCCAGAGATTTGGGGATTTGCTGTTACACAGACTTCTGTAGTTTGAGTTGTGCAGATATGGAAGCATTAGTCAATTAGAGAGACAATTTAGAGAAAATTCTGTCAGCTACCGTTACATTTTATCAACATTATTTCACTTTCTATTCAAGCTAGCTACAACTACCAGTTTAAATTATTTCTGGATTGTATTATTGAATGTCATTTTTATGTATTTATACAGAATTACCTATCAGAAAAAATATGAGTTTTAGAGTACATCTGCACCTTGCTACATGCAAGATAATAGCACAATGCATACTGAAACGTAAACGTCATAAAAACTGCATATGTACATGATTGCTTTTACACCTTATTACCTTAATGAAAGCAATAAGTTTTACATAAATGTATTTCAGTTTAATCCTCATCTGAGTATAGTGCTTGGCTTTGTATTCCCGGAACTACGTGTTCTGTTAATTTTGGTTATCAGTAAATGTGGCTTGGAAATAAAGCCCTTCTTTAGTCTTAAAACTGCTATGTGCCTGCAAGCCTCATCAGCTTTTTCTAATGTATACAGCCTTTCTATCATATTTACCTTGAATGCATGTCTTTTAATGGAAGGCCCTGTGTTAATTGATTCCATGCTCCATGTTTTTTTGTTTCCATTATCCATCCTCTGCCCTGTCTTTGAACCATCTAGAGATGCATTACATAAACAAACAGGGTGATAGAAATCTGTTAAACCTCACCTATATGAACTGTTTAATGCCTGTGTAAACACCAGGGATATAGCTATATACCAACTAAATTTATTTTTTGTTATTTTACTTTTTTTGCAGTTCTACACTGATGCACTTTATAGAGATCAGCTCTGCAATGTTTCTTTTTTTCTTAGCACAAGCGAGGCTTTGTTGAAAATTCCTAGGTAGATACAAAGAAAAAAAATAAAAGATAATATTGAAAAGCAGTCATAGCACACACAGACAATGAGAACATGCATGTAATCATGCTACTAGCATTTCTAAAGTAACATAACGGTTTTGTTTTTACAACTTTTTGGTAAACAGATATGTCTCCCTGCCTTGAGTTGCAGTAACAGCAGGCCATACAGCACTGTTAACTAGTAATCGAATATTGCAGGCCAACACATGCAAATGCATTCAGAAGTCACAAGAACATTACTATGTTTTTGTTTCAATGCTAGGTTTATAGGTGAATACTAGGCTACTGACCTGAATGGCCATTGTAAGCCTAGCCAATAACCCAAGGTCCAAATCAAACCCTATACCTTGTATCTATGAGGAAATATATTGACCATTATGCCAAACCTACCATTATGATCTACAATACCTTGATTGGTTAAGCAAATACATATTTTTGTGGTCTCTATCACTGTAGCCACATATTAATAAAGAGCTGGTCTGCAAATATGGAGCCCTTTGTTTGAAAACTATTATCTGGCACTTGCATTCTTCTGGATGCTTGACTCAAATGTATATTCATAGGTTTGTCAACTTCATTTTTTATTACATACTTAAACCTAAACACTATAAAAAAATAAAACAAGGGAGTAGAAGAAATAGAATTAAAGTACAATATACTATAATATTAAGAACATGAACTCTTAGAAGAAAAAAAAATCAGCATAATTTCACTATCAAACAATTAAAATGAAGAAAATGAGTCTCAAAAATATATACACACGGCCATGCATTGCATGTTAAATGGAAAAAATTAACTAAATATATGATATACTACCATATCGCAATCTTAAGTGTTAATCTGGGTTTATGAGAGTGCATATACAACCACATTCAAATATAGTCCGTAGTTTAAAATACATAAAGATCAGTGACCAGCTGAATAACAAGCATTTCTGGAATGGCATTGGACAAAAAGCTTAAACCACTGATTTACAGAGTATCAGCCATTTAACTTTAGTACCAGTCCATGCAATGCTACTGAGTCAGGTCGCACATACATTGGGAAGGAAATCACTGCAATATGTCAGAATACAGAATAAGCCAATATAGCCAGATTTCAATAGCATCAGGAACAAAGGTCAGTGTCCTAGAGACCAAAACAATTTAAAAGCTGGGTTTGTTTCAAAGTAATAGCGGCAATTTATCATCACTACATTAATAATGCCAAAATACAACACGTTAGTAATACCAGAGCAGAGCACCTCAACAAGTATAAAACACGGTCATAACAGGACACCTTCACTGAAAACTCTATATGACTACTCAGAGTCCAAAGGCATGAAATAACATAGAAATACAGATGGAAGTTGTCCTAGGCAGCCTCCTGATGCAACCTTGGGCACCGTGTGAAATACCTTAGGTGAGACAGTGTGACTATTTGTTAATAAATTATCGATTGACAATAAATGGCTAAGACACTTGCAAATACTCATTTCCCCTCTCAGTGGTTTAGCAAAGTTGGCATCAACCTTTAGGCATTTTTTTTTTAATATTAAGCATCATGACTGGAAGCCTAAAGGAACCAGACACTGATATTAGTCTGCAAGCAGCTCAGTTTTATAATGTAGGATTTATGCCTTTGACGTATATATGTTTACAAGATTAGCTCTGAAGAAACTGTCAGCAATATAGAAAACTAAGAAATGACTCCAAAGTAGGATCTGAATTTGGTACTTAAAACACTTCCAGGAGCTGGAAGAATAAAGCATAATGCCACCCCCCCCAAATAAAAAAAAAAAAAAAAAAAAAAATATATATATATATATATATATATATATATATAGATATATGTGTGTGTGTATATATATATATATATATATATATATATATATATATATATATATATATATACTATGAACATGCCATTCAGGCCTATTGCTACAAGAAAGTGCTTTTTCATACAATTCGGGAAACTTATTTAACATAGTTATCAAATGTGACTCATAATGCACCAAGTGCCAATGCTAGTAATACTCCTGTTATCCACAAACTGTTTTCACAGTGGTTAAAATAATCATCTCTCCTTTCATACTTCATAGAGTAAGCAGCAATCCTTTCATAGGTTGATATGGAAGGGCTTGAAAGGTCACCTTCAGTCAATAAACTTCACCCCAAGTGCATTCAAGTTGTTGCAAAAAGCGTGCAGTAACCTGCCACTTTGCTTATCAACAGGATGTACAAACAATACAGTATGCCAAGATTTTGTACAGAAGGAGGATTAGCACTAACAAAGTAATCAAACAGTGCTATTAATTTGACATAAGAACTGATAACACACCCTTAAAGTTTTTTTTCCATCCTCATAGAAGGATCAAACTCATAATTGAGCATATTAATTAAGGAGGTACTGAAGACACAAATTCTTAAATGATAGCATGTAGCTGGCTTTGACCTCAGCCCCAGGGTAAATTGTTTCTTTAGTAGTTTTGCTTCCAGTCATTATTTTATTTTTGCTTGATGACAGCTTGATTGACGAACAGTTTGACAACTGCCATATAAGATAAGCCTGTTAAGATGAAATATTCAGGTCTATAAATAAACATGGCTCTAGAAGCAATAAGGACAGCTGTAGAGCAATCTTCGTAAGTTACAGTACAAAATACACAGTACTTTGCCAACTATTTTCAGATGATATTTAATTTCTAGTTTGTAGCAGCATTAGACCTCTATTAAAGATGCAGAGCTAAGAGCTTTTTCCCTCTTGTGCCTATTACAGATGTTTTCGAGGTGGTATTTTAAAATTTTCATTAATCTTTTTACTTAAACAGCTGGTGTTGAGTTCTAGAATGTTTAAGTAGTAAGGTAATGGTCACCACAGAGAATTTTTCCCATGCTGAGTAATTTACAAGCCCAGTATTTTCTGGCATATATCCACTCACCATCATTACTGAAATCCGTTATGCCAGCAAAGAACACCAGATAAGAAACATTTGATTTCCCTAGTTACCTTATGTTTCTCTGAAGGCAATCTTTCACTTAGCCTTTCATTGATCTTTTGTCTCCTTAGTAATGAACATTTGGTGGTTTTATTTGTGTGTGTGTGTGTGTGTGTGTGTGTGTGTGTGTGTGTGTGTGTGTGTGTGTGTGTGTGTGTGTGTGTGTGTGTGTGTGCAATCGTATACCTATATGCTATCTTCTTAAATTTTTTGTATCACCTTTGAGTGCTTCCAGTGACCTTGTTATGGAAAAAGCTTTACTCTTTTTTGTAATAAAGTACTTCCTACCATGTTCTATTATTCTGCTAATTTTTCTATTGTATTCTTAAATCTTCCCTGGGAATGAATTCTTTGTCTGACCCACCTTATTTGCTTACATTAAATATTCTGTACCCCAGTCATGCAGTCATTCACAATTTATAGTATACAGATATAGATTCTTAAATCACTTTTCAGAATGATTCAGGTGGGGAAGTAATTTGTTTTTTACCATCATCCTACAGACAATTTTTTTCTCTATGCATTTTATGATACATGGGTTCAGAAACAGGCATTTTTGGCAAGGCTATATTAGTGTTGTTCAAAAAGGCAATACTTGCTTATCTAGGGTCCTGAAATACAGCAAGGCAAAGTGAGTAAAAAAATAATTGTCATATTAATCCATCACGTTTTTTCAATATGCTTCATTTGATAATGTATATTTGTTCTCTCTCCTCTGCCCTTCTGACTTTGTTTATTTAGTGTTTCACTTTTCCTAAATAATTGTGTTGTTGCTCTCTGAAAAGATTTGAAGATGACTGGTCATTGCTTGTTTTACTGGGGTGTTGTAACCTATGCCACAAGTCAGGCAGTCTTCTTATTATTAAGATTATCTTTTCTCTGTCAAGAGTCTTGTAAGAGCAAATAGAAAAGATAGAGCAGGAGGGTGTTATGAGGAAAATATTATGATAAAAACAAACAAACCAAAAAAAAAAAAAAAAACCACCTGTCTTCAGTTTATCCTGTTCCTTGAAATGTTCGATCTAATGCAGTCCTGAGTCCTGTGAGATCTCTGTAGACCTATTCATTATCACAGAGTTCATATAATCATTAATTTTCAAATACTAGAAAATGAAAAAAACATTAATTCTTGCAGAATGGTGAGTACTCAAAAATACTAGTCAACATTACCCTTCAGCTTGCCGAAAGCCATTTAGCGGTCTTTTATTTATTAAGACATTTCATTTTTTCTACTCTTTTCTGTTTTTTTATTCCATGGTCTTATATCCTTACCAGAAATGAACAGGGGATGGTAACTGTGGCCTGCATAGAGGTGCAGCCTACCACAAAGTTTTAAACTAAATTAAAAGTAGCATTTAGCAACTGATTTTGGTACTGTCTTTGCAATAATCCAAGTCCATGGGTCTTTAGGTGATATACACTTATGAAGTGAATGGTGTCAAATAAAATTAGATCCGCCATATAGCCAGAAAAAACGTAATCCACCTGGTAAAATGTCCCAGAGGCCAGTGAGCAGTTAGGTTAGCAATAAGATAACTGGGCAATAAAATATAAGGCAACCAAGGCACAGGTGAAAAATAATAAAACTGATGAGTGTTTAATATTCATAAAGATGAACCTCAGTAGCTCAACTGCTGGTCTCTCTTTCTCTATAGATATACGTGCTTACACATTTGTCCATATGTCTGTCTATCTATTAGAAGTTGAGGCTCAAGCATTTTTAAGTGGCAGTGCCCATTTACAGTGGAATCACTATTTTTCATGAGAGAAAAGCTCCAAAAATAGTTGTTAAATATACATAAGTAGTTATTGATCACTTAAATAACATACACAGTTCAGTGTATAATAAAAATTAAGAAAAAAATCATGTAATCAAACAATCTAAGAGCATGAGTCAGAGTAATTTTTTCTTACACAAAGCACAATTATAATTGAGCTAATTATGAAAGTAGAAGAGTAACAGGAAAATATATTACCGAACGTCAGAAAAAAAGGATGAACCAAATATCAGTAGCTATTAATGTAAGTAAACAGTTTATGCATTATTATCAGCTAGCATGCACATTCTTGTAACAGAAGTACATCTAATGACTGTAGCTAGAATATGAATCTGGAAGCAGAGTATTCTCTTATAACTCCACAATGACATGACCACTTAGTATGGAGATATTCTTTCAATGAATATTTGAATGCATACAGAGAAGAAATTTGCCACACTCTGTGGAAATGTATGTTCTGTTGCTTATCACTATGGGCAGAAAATCATGAATATAGTGTTAGACTTAGATATGATCAGTGGTGACCTACTGTGAGAATGTAGTTTCTACCATTCCAACATGTAAGTAAGTGAGGGGTAGTTGAAGTAATTTAATAGATCCTGACTTAATTTTAGCTGAATTAGTAGTGGCTGGTTGAGTTTAAACCAATACAAATAGCATCATGGTGAATATTTGTAGAGAATAGCCTAGTGACCAGCTATAGATCTAGAAGTCCTGTTATAACATTACTAACTTTACTGTTATTTACTCACTGTATTATTTTTTTGTGAGGAGCCTCTGAAGTCTCTCAAGCTGCTTTAAGTGCATGGTCCAACACATGCCAAAGGGTGTATTATGCCCAATGATTGGTTGGATGACAGTTTCTGACTTGCTCAAGTTAATGCAGCATTTATATATTTATTAAACTTAACTGCTTATTAATGCTCATTCCAGGTAGTTCAATAGATCTTAGCACTTATTAATGGAGTGAATGAAAGCATATATGGATACATTCTGTGGTTTACAAACAGCAGGATCACCACTTTCATTTTTAGGATTTTTGATGCTGGAAATGATAGCTTAAATACAGAGATATATATAATTCACAAGAATTCAGAGATTTTATATGTTGTGTATTGCACAAGAGATAACAGAGGATGTTGGTTAAATTATAACAACTTACAGTTCCCTGAATACATTTCAAATAAATGTGGTTCACCGAAGGTTTTAAAATAAAGACTACTCTGTTTTGAAACTTTCAAAAGAACATTCCATTTGTAATTATATCTATGTTTTTCAAGTGAAGAAGACATTCCTCAGCACCCTCAATAACCCATGAAGTTTAATATTCTATATGACAAGTAAGATAAAACAGAGATGCTTGGCTTGGCAAATAAACTGAGTTCTGACTTTTTCTGTTGCTATGTTAAATAAACTATGATTTTGTATTCACAAAATTTCCTGTTTGTAATCTTAACTTTTGAAAAATGGCATTTGACAAATGCAAACTCAGTAAAATACATCCAATGTATTGTAGATAACACTAGAGACAGTGCCAACTATGCCAGCTGTGAGGACATGAATGGTACATAGTCACCATACTGAGTCAGTTTGGCATCGCCATGTTACTCCACCTTAACCATTAATGACAACATTGAAGTGTGTGGTGAAAAAACACTGTGCCCCAATGAACATCTGGGTACCAGTGATGAGACATAGAGACTGTACCATTTCATGTGAAAGGCTGTGCTCTGTCTTCAAAGGTAGTTAGTGAGCCATCAACAGAAACACATATGAAGCTAAAAGTTGCAGAAAGTGGTTATGGTAGAGCATATCAAATTCAATCAGGTCTAGTCATGACGTGTGTCAGATATATAATTATTATTTAGAAGGAGGAGGAGCACACATGCATTATCTCTAGAATTTTTCAAGGGGATAGGAAAACAAAAGGGCAATCATTCTTGAGAGCAATCATTGACGTGCATTATGCAGCAGAAGTACCACAAACGTATACTTTCAGACTGCAGGCATCTATAATTCAAATGACTGAGTAGTTGATTTTTAATGAGCAGAGTAGGCTATGGATATGGATATAGCTTTCAAGATTCTAGGGGTAACTTGTTACTGAAGGCTGACTCAAGTTTTGCTTTACAAGGTAGTACACTGAACGTGTAGAGAGTAACAGTTTGAAACGTGACAGTAGAATAGTGGCATTGAGATTGTGAAAGAATAGTATGACGCAAATATTAAAGTTACTTTGCTGAACTGACTTGGTAAAATACAACTGAAAGTTTGGGATAATGATGCCATTTTCATTTCTGAAAAATGGATATGGAGTGGGTATATGACCAGGATTTAGGAGGCAATGAATGTAGTGATTCAGCTTTTTAGGGTCCTCTGAGAATTGTCTCTGTTAATCCAAAAATCAAATTATTTTGCAAGAGAGTAAAGAGGATAAAACATAGTCTCTATCCTCATGAAATCATTGGAGGTGAACCAGCAGGTGGATTTAGTAAGTGGCCCACATATGATCACTATATAACACCTTGCTTTAATTCCTGGAGTGATAAAGAGAAGACTGGAAATTTTAAATGAGAAAGAATAATTCCCCACTTTTGTAAAGATGCCGCAGAAATTCATTTTTTTATGTCTCCAGCTAGGAGCCAGTGAGCTGATGTTGACCAATGTGGAATTGTGATACATGATCTGTTAGAAAGAGCAGGTAGCAATGAAAGTGTCCACAAGTAAAGAACATCCTCCTTAGAGGTGTCTAGAGCTTGCAGTGAGCTAGGACCAATACAACATGAGAAAACAGTCTCTTGACTAAAGGGTGAGAAGCATATATAATTCATACACAAAGGGACTGTTGCTGCTAGATTAATTCTGGGATGGCTGTTGGGTGATATTCCTGAGCGTTGTGTATATATTGATTAATATTGTTTAAAGTGATGTGGGTTCAGCCTGCTGAGGTTATTTCATTGCCAAAATGTTTAGCAAAAAACAATGTAGCGGTAATGAAGAGCTGTTGTTGCTGCACAAGTAATTCTGAGGCTGCCAATAGGTGATTTTTCTGGGGTGCTGTGTAATGAAGCTTCCAACAGCAAATAAATAAATAAAATAAAAATAAATGTTTTCTATGCATTTTTCTAAGGTTACTTACCTGTTGTTTTTTTCTCAGCTGATAGTGGGTGTAGCATCAAGGACTCCCCACTATGAATTTTTCATTAAGTGAACACAGGGTAGCACTTCACTGTAACTGTAATAAACCATAACTGATTAGCTTATTACAGTTAGATCTACTCACCCCCCCCACACCAAAAAAAAAAAAATAAAGCAAATAAATAAAAAATGAGCAGTCCTTCTACTGACCCAATAACCAAGTGGCCAAATGCATGGCACACACATACCCCTCCTGTCCCAGTCATTCAGGTCCCATGTCTATGCCCTGTCTCAACCTTCCTTTAACATATTTTAGTAGCTAAAAAAAAAATTCTGTATTTCTTCTTTTAAACTGTAGCAAACCATCACTACAGTTTCCACCTGTATGTGCTGAACAGTTAAGCTCTCATGATTTAGTATATAAAAAAAATATTTTTAAATTGTAGCAGACTTCTTGCTACAAATGTAGCAAACAGTTGCTACAGTTTATATCCTGCCTGCATGGAGTGCTAAGGCACTCATATTTTACCATTTTTTTTAATTTTTTTTTTAAACAATTTCTGTTTAAACTTTAGCAAACTGCTTGCTACAAATGTAGCAAACAGTTACTAATTTCATACCCTGCCTTGCTGCACTGGTATTGCATTAAAGGGATACCAGGATCAGCTGGTTATGCCCCCTACACTTTACATCTGGGGCTGTTGCCCTTGTAGTCCCACCCTACCTATGCTACTGTCATGGAATGCCATACACAGATCTCGGTGTAAGACCTTGTGTGACTGGATATTGGAATAGGGTGTAAAGACTTTCCTGGTAGTCTGTGATCTTCAGACAAGTAATATTTTTGTTATCATCTTTTGGGGCCTTTCTTATTGCCTATGTGTCTGGATAGATACATGCCAAAGGGGGCATTTTGGTCTATGACTGCACTAATCATAGCGGCGTACAAACAGATGATTATTTCTATTGATCTGGATATTATACATTTAGATATTAGTTTGGATATTATACATTTAGATATTAGTTGTGCTAAGCAGAAGGATTTTTAAACTAGTATGTTACATAGTTGTTGAAAGAGATGGCATTACTGACAAAGCTACCGAGATCCTTGGCTAAGTTGTTGCTTGGACTACAAATATCAGCTCTAAATATGTTTAGTAAGAAATTTATTTACTAGATGTGGTAATACTGTACTGTTTTGCAATTAATTATATTCCTTTTTTTTGCAGTACACCACTAGTTAGTGGGGGGTCACTCCTTGCTGTGATTAACTGGAATCAGAGAATTGTTTGACAATAACCCTGCCCTGCAGTCATCAGCAAACCAAGTTTGCCATAGTTCTGGGTCCATGGTTTGGGGCATGCAATACCAAAATGGAGTAGTCCCAGCACTGATTTATGAGGTATTCCACTAGTCATCCTTTAGCTTTCTGAGGACTTTCCCCACTTTCTATGTTTCAACTGGTTTGCTATTCACCTTACCACATAAGGATCAATTATTAGGGCTTAGCTTACTTACAATACCAGTATGGCAAAGAACAATTAAAAATTCTACCTGTAGTGCAGTTTGGAAATTATACTGTGCATTACATCAACATGATGTGAAATCTACATGATTGTTGAGTTTCTGATAAATGAGGTCCTTTAAGAGACCGACAGGAAGAAATTTACACAGATGTGGATAATATCCTAGTGGGTGCACCATGTGCACAGTCTGTCACTTGTCACTCATGATTCTTGTCATGCTATGACAGATTCATTGCTGAGAACCAGCAGGCAGCGCTGACTAGTCTGTCAGAATACTAGTACAATAACACATTGCAGTGCAGTAGTATAAGGTATTCTTGTTAGAGGTCTTTATAGCTACACGTCCATTAATGTTACAGTTAAAGTGTTAATTTGGGTCATTATTCACACATTTTCCTTTGTCTCCTTCTCGAGTATACATTTTCATAAAAAATCACTGTTGTCATACAAAAAGTAAATAATGTCCTTCATGCTTGACATCAAACCACAGTGCAGTGGCAAATAAAAAATGACAGTGAAGAATCAAAATGGGGGAAGGAGTATTCACTGAGATTATTCAACAGTGTAAGCTCTGCCCCTGTTTACATACTAGACATATACATTGCTTAATGTCTAAAAAGCCTCTAAAATCTCAACAAAAATTGTGGCAGTCTCATATTTAATAAACACATTTCCTGCACTGTAGCCAGACTGAAATATTTGAACTCTTTATGGAGGAAACTGCAAGGAAATAAAAAAAAAAAACATTCTAGCAAATATTCTGGTGAGATTGCATCCATAAATTGATTTACAAAAACTGACTTGTAAGATTACAATACATCTTTATAGAACAGCAAATGAACTCATTAGGTCCAGCTGTTGGGGAAACCATAGCAGAAAGATTTGTGTATAGCTTATCATCGCTGTACCCATCAAAGTAGGTGGGCCTTGGGGTGTTGGATATTATAACAGTAACCCACGGCTGGGTGTTGGTAATGCTGGATTTACCCACAGTAGGTGTGGTTTGGTGATGAGGGCAAAGCCCACATGACCAGACAAAGCCAATCATGGGTAAATCCAGCATTACCCACACCCAGCTGTGGGTTATTGCTATTATACAATGTTATTATTTAAGAAAAAAATTAAGTTATTTTTCTTAAATAATGTCCTTGTATAAAGTCATTGTGCTGCTCTTCCGTATGTTTCCCTGGTATCTTTGGGCTTCCTGATGTACTGCACATGGGTATGGGACTTTCATTCCCATGCTTCTTCAGTACATCAGTGCTGTGTAAAGAAAGCAATGGAGAAAGGAAGATTTGTTTTTAAGTAAAAAAATAAAACTGGGAGACTTTCAATGAATGGGAGAGAGAAAATATAAGGATAATCAGGTACTTTTTTTCTAGTTTTTGTATAATGTACCTGATCATCCTTGTATTTGTCTCTCTCCCAATTCTCTCTTTCATTTGATGTATCTGTTTTTTGTGAGTAGATATGAGTTACCGAACAATGTCAGTCACTTATACAAATGATCTGGTCTCTCTATGCCACTGTGCTTCTGAAAAGGCCCAAAAAGAAATTAACTCAATTGTGCAAAGAATAGACCTGACTATGCAAGTTCAAAAAGTCTGAACTTCAGGGTACTTTGACATGCATTTCATTCCATACATACTTTAAATAAACCTAGCTAGGGGATCACGTCTAAACATAACTTATCACTGTGCATGTTTTATACACTGGAATTCAGCATATGAATGGAATCAGTACATGTACTAATGCCAAACAAAAGTAAAATTTTAGTATCATATATTAATGGAAGAAATTCCAGTTGACTGGACTTTTTTCCATTGGTATATGCTCGATTTACAATGGGCACGCTGATTGGGCTGACTAATCTGTATGTCTTTTTTGAATGTTAATGGCCAGTCATGGTATAATAGAATATACACAATGAAAAACAAGCATGCTGATTTGACAGCCCAACCAGCATATATAAAATAAAAATATGTCCACCCGACCAGCATGCCTGTTGTAAATCGAGCATATGCCAATAGAAAAAAATTCTGACACTGAAGTACCATTGAGCGGCCACACTTTCTATTGGCATATGTTGTGATTCCATCAGGGACAGAGCAAAATACAAGAAAAATTGGGTACATTCTGTGAAACTAAAGAATCAGAAATGTACCTGATTTTCCTTGTATTTCTGCAATGTTGTAAAATCTCGACAGCATACCTCTCAAAAGTCCAGATTTTTGCCTGATAGTTTTGGTCTGTTCTGAATAAAAATTGTAGTTTTCTGGCAAACCACTACAGACTGCATTTATTAAACAATAATAATAATAATAATAATGATTTCATATTTAGGCTTCATATTGTTCCAAAAATGCACATTAACATCCAGCAACTTTCTAAGTTTATAATAGCAATATTTAAAAACTGTCCCTATTTTTTACCATTTTCCTACCATTACATTGAGCTTTGTACAGATTTCTTGCATTGATTATGTCAGCAAAAAAATTAAAAAACTGCGATTCCCTTTTCTGTGTTACTTCTCATACACAACACTGATGTACTGTGCAAACATGGGAATTAAGTCCCATAAGCATGTGTAGTACAGCAGTAAACAAGGAAGAACAAGGAACACCACTGCAGCACCCTTATACAAAGGCATTATTTAAGAAAGTTAAGCAAATTTTTCTTGCATAATGTCATTGTACAATAACAATAAACCACTCCTGAGAGTGGGTATCACAGGATTTATCCACAGTTGCCTTCATTTCATCACTCGAGTTCACACATGATCAAATCACTCCAAATCCTGTGATAGCCACACCGGTCATGGATTATTCGAAGTGGTGAAGAAACCGAATGAATAATGGATATCTGTACTATCTGTAATACAGTCACAGTTTGATAAGTTCACTTTATTTTCTCAGGTAGGGTCCGTGAATAGTTATCTGTGGATTGCCCTTGTGGAAAACCAGGAGAAGTCTGGTTTTAAGTACAACTGCAGTTAAGGTGATCAAGTATATACATTGTACTTACATCATACTTTAAAGTCACACAGAATTATTTTGGTCTTTTAAATTTTTCTTTCTTTCAAAGAGGAAGGCATTTTTAATCAGTAGCACCATTGCTAAACATGGAGAATATATTAACATGTGAGTACACCTTGTAAACTAGATAAGATTAATTCCAATTTAGCTGTGTTTGTCTGTTAAGTCATTGTTCCTAAAGTCCCCCATGCAGATCAGACCTTCCAAATACAAGGTAAAATATAATGGCAAGTTAGATGTCTGACGTGTAAGAATAAAGCTGCTTTTGAACAACCTGAATCATTTTTCTCATAAAAGAAATGCATCGCATTACATTGTATCTTGAAACAGTATCACAAAGGGAATTATACCTTAATGAAATCTAGAGGGTCCATGGAAAGGCCATCTTAGAAAAAAAGTGAGAGGTGTACTGACAAAAGGATGCAATATAAATAGTACAAGGAAGATAGTAAATTGGAGATAAAGCACTAATTCACAGAATACAAAGATAATGTGTTGATCTGCTTTCCTAAGCAAATAGTTGTGTCAAAATCACTGATAAATTGAAAGTACCAAGAGGCATATATAAGGCAATTGTTATGGTTGGGGCAACATTGTTAGCTGAGTATAGCCTGTAGCTTTGTCAGTAGTTAATCAAAAGACAAGACATCTAAGTGGTTTTAATCTGGCACTAGCATCTTGAGCACTACCTTTTTAATGGTGATCTGCAGCTTCCACAATGTATGGGCAAATGGCCATGCTACACAAGCTATGCACCCCTTACATCTTTAGAGTTTCCTGTACTTGTCATTTACCATTACTAATTGCAAAAAGTTTTATGTGTTTGAATATTATTTTGTCCTTTGAGTGAGACTCAGTCTAACAGCAATTAGAGGTGCTTAACAAAAACATGTTAAGGATACCAAGTGCTGTGAAGATCATGTCGTGTGCTAGAGATTAAGAACAAACAAACAGCAAAGAACAGTCACATAAGGTATTATAGCTTTTAAAAGCTGTTACACCCTTAGCCCTGCTCCACTTATAAACAAAATATGTGGCCAAATGTAGTAACCAACAGCTTTTAAAGCCCTCAGTTCTACAGAGGGCATTTGGTTTCTGTCTGCTGTCTGTCTAACCAGTTTACAAATGTATTGAAAGCAATTAAACATTTCATGCTTAGACTTTGTTCTGTAACTTCTAGCTCATGAAGGAGAAAAAAACCCAAGTACTACAAAGAATTATGCTAGCGTCTCCCACCATAACCCTTATTAGGTGGTCTCAAGATGGATGCCAAGATTCATCTCTTCAGCTTTGCTCTTGAGGTAAATTTATTGGCATCTGTCAAGAACACATAGTAAGCTGGTTATGATAGGTGAATTGATCACAATCCTCTATGCATTTTTTAATTTGTTGACCAGGTAAGTCCACTAGTCATATTGTCCTTTACAGGAGCAACCTGGGAGTGCTATCTGATTAAGTGACTTGCCCAGAGTCACACAGTAGACAAATAAAGGTGGGAAGACTCAGGTCTTGTACAGGAAGCAGTTCTTTAATGTTTCAGAGCTTTAGTCCTTCTACTAATATCATATCCTAATTTTGATACCCGCTGTACTTACCTTTACAAACTGGCACAGGAAACTTCTCATTATCAGCTCAGAGCTGCAGTCTTCTACACTGACATGTTGTCCTAATTTTGATTCTTGCTGTATGTTTACAATTTGGAGGGTCCAGGACATACTATCTTTTCTCATTGACCCTTGCTACTAGCAAAGATGAGCATATATTTCACATTTTTGTTGTACTAAATTTGATTCCACTGAATTTTTACCAAAAGATGTTCCAAAAAAATACCAGCACTTGTCAGTGAGCCTAAATAATAGCAAAAATATGTATGCATAGATTACAGCAAGATAGAAAAGTGTCATTCCAGCTGTGTAATGCAGAAAATATTTTCATAACTTTGCAACAGTTGCCATTGTACATGAGAGCTGCTATTACTCTGCATATTTTCATCACAGTTGAAAAATGGAAGTTTCATTCTCCATATAGGTATAGGTGTCCAATTTGCCATGAGTCAGCAAACACATAATGAAGCTCAAACTTTTCTTTCTAAAATCCAGTCTGCTGGGCGATTCTTCACAGCTAATTGTTTTAGGTTTGCAGTGGGTTGAGCTTCATCAGTACTTATCGTATAACAACCTGGTTAACACATTTGTCAAAAATCAAATGAGTGTAATTTTAAAAAGTAAACCTAACTTACAAGATATGCCTTCATCTCTGATATCCTAGTGGAGGAAGATTTGTCATAGCAAACACAAGATATTTCATTCCTAAGACGTACAGTGTTGCAGGAGGTATTGAAATCATGCATAAGAGGTACAGTGCTGCAGTACATATCAAGGTTCATGCATGAGAGGTATAAATAAAGTAAAATAAAAAGCAGTTAGACCACCAGGCTGACTCACACTTTTAATAAAATCACAGATAAAATCCAGACATCATGAGCGCTTTCAGGTCCAAGCCCTTCATCAGATAATATACAAACCTAACAACACATATTTTAAATACAGCTTTAACCAATCAGAAATCAATATTGTACCCTCCTCCTTTTCAGTGCTGATTTTTAAGGTATAACCCCAATTAAAGCAGGTGCTTTGTCTGCTGCCAATTCAATAAATCACTTCATCTTACTATACTCTGTATAATTAAGCAGATCCCCCCTCAATGTTAGTATGCATGATTTGTAGGACCATAAACTTAAATATGTTGCCAAGATTCCTTTGTATATGTTGATACAATGCTTTATGTACATTGTGTAACCTTATGGCCGAAAGATGCTTCAAAATTTTGTCCTTCAACATGCAATTTGTCTTGCCCACATAGAACAATGTGCACATCTGGCACATAGCCAAATAAGCAAAGTTCTGTGTTCTGCAATCTGCATAGTTATTTAAATAATGCTCCCTACCCGTTGAGTGGAGCACAAAAATATGTTCCATATTATAAGGGCATGCCTTGCATTGTCTACAGATGAAAGTATCCCTGTGTTGAGACAGACTTCTATTTGACTAGAAAGTCTTTTGTTCTGGGCAAAGTAAATCCTTTTCATTTTTATTCCTTCTAAAACCAATGGTACCTCCTATACTGACCCAACAGATATTGCCAACATACTGTCTGACAGATTCAGTGACAACTTTACCCCTCTCTCCCTCCCAAAAGAACCAATCACAATACTCAGCATTACTGCAGCACAGGTTAAACCTGCATTGTCCAAGGCCAAGAATACAGCTTCCATGGGACCTGCCAATATGTATGGCTTTATTCTACATGAACTACAAAGTGAAATGGCACCTAAAGCAGGTATTGTGGGCATGCCTGAGAGCTACAGTGCTGCAACAGGTAAGGTGGTCATGCCTAAGAGGTACAGTGCTGCAGCAGGTATTTTGGTCATAAGTGAGAGGTACAGCGCTGCAGCAGGTATTGTGGTCATAACTGAGAGGTAGAGTGCTGCAGCAGGCATCATAGTTATGCCTGAGAGGTACAGTGCTGCAGCAGGTATCATGGTTATGCCTGAGATGTACAGTGCTGCAGCAGGTATTGTGGTCATAACAAGAGGTACAGTGCTGCAGCAGGTATCATGGTTATGCCTGAGATGTACAGTGCTGCAGCAGGTACCATGGTTATGCCTGAAAGGTGCAGTGCTGCAGCAGGTATCATGATTATGCCTGAGAGGTACAGTGCTGCAGCAGGTACCATGGTTATGCCTGAGATGTACAGTGCTGCAGCAGGTATTGTGGTCATAACAAGAGGTACAGTGCTGCAGCAGGTATCATGGTTATGCCTGAGATGTACAGTGCTGCAGCAGGTATCATGGTTATGCCTGAGATGTACAGTGCTGCAGCAGGTATCATGGTTATGCCTGAGATGTACAGTGCTGCAGCAGGTATCATGGTTATGCCTGAGATGTACAGTGCTGCAGCAGGTATCATGGTTATGCCTGAGATGTACAGTGCTGCAGCAGGTATCATGGTTATGTCTGAGAGGTACAGTACTGCAGCAGGTATTGTGGTCATGCCTGAGAGGTACAGTGCTGCAGCAGGTATCATGGTTATGTCTGAGAGGTACAGTACTGCAGCAGGTATTGTGGTCATGCCTGAGAGGTACAGTGCTGCAGCAGGTATCATGGTTATGTCTGAGAGGTACAGTACTGCAGCAGGTATTGTGGTCATGCCTGAGAGGTACAGTGCTGCAGCAGGTATCATGGTTATGCCTGAAAGGTGCAGTGCTGCAGCAGGTATCATGATTATGCCTGAGAGGTACAGTGCTGCAGCAGGTACCATGGTTATGCCTGAGATGTACAGTGCTGCAGCAGGTATTGTGGTCATAACAAGAGGTACAGTGCTGCAGCAGGTATCATGGTTATGCCTGAGATGTACAGTGCTGCATCAGGTATTGTGGTCATGCCTGAGAGGTACAGTGCTGCAGCAGGTAAAGTGGTCATGCCTGAGAGGTACAGTGCTGCAGCTGGTAAGGTGGTCATGCCTGAGAGGTACAGTGCTGAAGAGTTAAGGTGGTCATGCCTGAGAGGTACAGTACTGCAGCAACAGTGATGGTGTTATTCCTCTTATTCATACAGTATATCCTCCTTGCAGTGAGGTAATGAAGCTCCTTTAAACAATGATTGTGTGTTAGCGTGTGTCTGTGTGTGTGTGTGTGTGTGTGTGTGTGTGTGTGTGTGTGTGTGTGTGTGTGTGTGTGTGTGTGTGTGTGCGTGTGCGTGTGTGTGTCTGTGTGTGTGTGTGTGTGTGTGTGTGTGTGTGTGTGTGTGTGTATGTGTGTGTGTGTGTGTGTATAGTTCTACTATAAATGCTCCAAATATTAACACTCAAAATATACTTGTATAATCCCCCTACTACTCAAAAGTATTCCACCGAATGCAAAACTGTTCTAAATACAAGTACTTAAGAGAAGAAGTATTTCAAGCAAATTTATAACAAGTTTTCTTTTTCAGGGGATGGCAGTCCTTCCCAGTACTTTAGACCCCATTTAATTCAATATTCTCACTTTAAGGTAGAGCCAATATTACAATATAAAAAAACACTGTCAAACTTTACTTATTAGTTTCCCTTCAGGTGTTTGGCAGTGCACTGTTTAATCACAGACACCTTGAGTTAACATTTTTCCTTTAAAAGCACCATTGAAATCTCACTAGTACCTAGTTACACATAGGACAGCTAGTTTGCAGTGACAAGCAATGTCCCCAGAGTTGCAATACTCCTGACATTACTTTATATTCTCAGTCCAACTGCCCAATCAGTAAAAAAAGGGTCTGTTTCCATGGATATGAACTTTTCCACTATCTCCGTTACCAGCTTGGTGCATATGGCCATCCTGAGGCAATGTAGAATTTGCCTTATGTTTACTGACAACCAGTTGATTTTTAAACAAACTGATATAGTATATGAAAGATGTGTTTATACAATGTCACTGGAGGCAAAGCTCTCACATAAAAGCACTCCTAATGTTAATGAGGTTGTCAGTAGTACACACGCTATACCCATCATAAACAATTCAAAGCAGATGCTTAGACCCACATATGCTGAGGCACTTAAAGGTAAGCTTCCTAAACCCCAAAGACCTCCTAGATGAAGTACACATAACAAATACCCTCAGCAGCCCTGAATGCGCTCTTTAAAAACAACATCAATGTCAACACATACAGCCACATCTAATTCAGCCTCTACTTCTAAGCCCATAAGGAAAGCCACCACAGAATCTAGCATTCTACTCACTGGAGACTGTATTGTGAGACACACTAATGTGCCTTTCACCAGGCTGAATAAGAAGAAAGTCATGGTCAGTTGCTTATCAGGGGCTAGGATCCACCACATTACGCATGCACTCAGATCATTGGACCACAATTACCAGTGTGACCTAGTCATAGTGCATGTGGGTGTAAATGACCTGAGACACACCTCCATAGATTATATGAAGAGAGACATCATGAGGCTCTTGGAATGTGTGTCTGAGGCTGGTATGAGCCTAGCAATGAACAACATTTCACCTCCTCCAAGGATGATGCCACAGTGTGAACTGTGAACAGAAGGTGACTGACTTTAATAATTGGCTTAATTTCTGGTGTCATTCTAAGGGGAGTGCAATATTTGTCAGCATGGAAGGAGATGGTCAACAGACAGAGTTGCATTGCCATTGATGGTCTGCACCTCTAACATCTAGGCTTTCACATTTTAGCAAAAGCATTGTCCTCCCCCACAGTGCCCTTAAAAGGTAATGCTAAACTGAAAGTACTTCCGACAGAGCAAATCAAAAAAAGAAAATCTAAAGATATTACTGCTCAATGCCAGGTTTCTAAACAAAAAAACTCCTCTCTCTATAAGCTCTCTTTACCCTGGAGAATATTGATATCTGTAAAGTCACTTAGACATGGTTTAAACCATGGAGAGAACACCGACAGTGCAAGGTTATAATGCCTTCCACACATTTAAACCAGCTACTACACAGATGGGGACTAAAGATGGAAGTGTCTCAATTTACGTCAGAAATAAATATATCGCAAGGGTGGTCAAATGGGACAATGCACTTGAGCTTCTCCACCCTCAAATCACCATAGGCAAAATCCAATACCACTTACTTGCAAGCTATAGGTCCCCCTCTATGATCGAGGAAACCATTACCATGCATTTAAACTTATTGGAAGCACTCGCCATCCAATCCAATACCATATTTATGGGTACCCCACTATTAACTGGGAATCATATGTGACACCAAACATACAGGCACAGAAATTCTTGGATTTTGTAAGCACAAACTACCTGGACCAGATTGTCAATACACCAACAAGGGGTACAACAATACTGGATCTGGTCCTTACTAATATGGGTGAGGGCTGCACAGCCTCTAGTGTAATGTCTTCTCTGGTAAGTTCAGACCACAAAATGGTCTCCTTTGAAGTAAAAATAAAAGCTAGAGCCCCAGCTAACCCTGGAATATTCAGGAACTACTCCAAGGCTAATTTCCTACTATTAAGTGTTAACCTGGCAAAATTTTAAGCCCCCATAAGCCCTGAGAACACTGTTGCCTACACGAAAATGCTCAAAGAAACCCTATACAAGAATGTTAATAGCTGCCTAGAGGCAGCTGTACTGACCAGGAAGAAGTACAGAACTAACTCAAAAAAAAAAAAAAAAAAAAAAAACAAGCCTCCCTGATGGAATCACAACATCAATAGGCTCAATAACAAAAGGAAGAAAATCATGGCAAACATTAGGAGGTCCAGTACCCAGCAGGATAAAAGCACTCTCATCATACTAAACAAACAACTCAGAACACAAATAAAGTCTACCAAATATAAGGTAAATTAGGCCTCCCAGGCCAAGGACAACCACAAGACATTCAGTAGCTATATCCTCAACCTCAAAGGCAATACAATTGTGTGCAGAGCTCACTGTAAATGAAGCCACCTATACTGAGCGAGAAAATATACCAAACCTACTGGCCAACAAATTCAGCAACAACATTACTCCCCCTTCTCCCCATCAGCCTTCCCTCCAGAAATCAAATACAACTCCCACTGCTATCACTAGGGAACAGGTCCTTAATTGTTCTCTGCAAGGCTAAGAACATTTCATCAATGGGCTCAGACAATATTCCAGGAAGCCTTTTAAATAGAGTGAAAGATGATCCATTAGGCCCTGTACAGTTGCTGTTTAACTGTAGCCTCCAAACAGGCTTCATGCCTCATAAATGCAGAAAAGCAACAGTCATCCCTCTGCACAATGGGGGGGGTCATCTAAAGACCCTGGAAACTACAGACCTCACTAGTGTCATATGCAAAGTCATGGAAAGTATTACCATGAAATGATCCATAATGAAATAGGAGACCTCCAAACACTGGATGCAACCCAATATGATTTCATCAAGGGTAGGTCATGCCTACTCAACTTGGTGGACTTCCTTGAGAGGGACACCAAAGCAATGGATGAGAGCAGAATGGTTCACACTAACTACCCTGATCTGGCCAAGACATTTGACACAATCTCACACTCAGGCATTGTTGACAAACCTCAAAGGTTACGTACAAACCCTTATGTCACTCGCTGGCTCACAGACAGGACTCAGGAAGTTAGAACTGGGGAATCCACCTCTATAAAGAAACCAGATACAAGTGGAGTCCCTTAGGGATTGGTCCTGGGACTGCTCCTTTTTGGCATTTTCTTATCTGAAATGAAGGTTAACATCAGTGTCCTCTGGTTGACTAAATTTGCAGATGATTGCAAATTAGGAGCTGCCATTGAATTCCCCACTGACACAAATGTTCTCCAGGAAGGGCTGACACAGACAAACAACTGGTGTCAGAGCCATGGACTAAAACTAAATGCCAAGAAATGCATAATAATATCCTTCAGGAAGTCATCCACCCCTGGACACTATCATATTGACAACACACTCCTATGAGTTGACCCAGTAGTCAGGGACTTGGGGACAGACATAGACAGTAATCCAGCATTTGACAACCACATGCTTACAGCAGTAAGTAAATCATTCTATGTTGTGCAACTTATAAACTAAGGTATGGCATCTAGGTCCAAATAAGTAATTGTTCTGCTGTATTCAACATTCATCAGATCTATCATTGAGTACAACACCCCACTTGATATGTACCTAACCAGGCATATTCAACAACTGCAATGTCTACAGAGGTTCCTCATTAAAAGAATACAGGGCATAAGTAAAATGTCCTATGCAGACCCACTCAAGGCCCTATACCTGTATTCTGTCAACAACAGACTGTTAAGGGGAGACCTATGCCTGGCATACAAAGCATTGTCAGACCTCACTTGGATGGACCTCCTGCATATCTGTAAAACAAATAGCACCAGAACTACCCACTGTAAAGATATAAACCTTGCCTGTGCTATAAATACAACCTGCTGGAGAGACAGGTATGCATCCCAGAGACCACCCCTTCTCTGACACAGGCTCCCCATTCATGTGAAGCAGAGTTCCTCCCTAAACCAATTCAACTGTAACTTGGACAATTAGATAGGGAACAGAAAATTCATCTCTGGTTTGACACCTGTGTGTCTAATGGACACAGGCAGCCTGTAAAAGGTTTATCTCCCAGGCCCCTGCTTGCAAATGTTTCCCCTCCCAATCCTTAACTTTTCAGAGATTTGGGATGCATGTCTAAGCTTAAAAAGGCCATTGTGGTAGTTAGCCTAGTAAACCCCTATGAACCTATAAACATTTTCTACTATATATGATATACATATACATATACATATACATATACATATATGGTTCCCCTTCAAACCATCGAACGTTTAAAACATTGAAGTTCAGTTTTGATGGGGAAGAAAAAGGTAAGTGTAGGTGGGAAAATGTTTGTGTTTTTGCAGAGCACCAAGGTGCCCTGCACACAGTGTGTGTCTATGTGCCATCTGTGTGATGGCATTACAGATAGGGTACAGAAAATCTCCTGTTTAGCGCTTCTGCATATAGCGCTAAATAGGAGAGTTCCCTTTACTCCACTGTAGTGCGGTCTTGGAGTTGGAATATTAAAGTAGGGGGGGGGGGGGGTGCAGGTGGGCAAAGCCCCCCTGCATACAATTGTTACAATTTCTTTCTTTTTTTTTTTTTTTGGTTACACTTCTAACCTTCAATGTTTCAAAATTTGAGGTTCTGGTCTCGATGATCAGAATTTTGATGTTTTGAAATTCCGATGGTTAGAAGTGGAACCATATATATATATATATATATATATATATATATATATATATATATATATATATATATATATATATATATATATATATATTTATATATATATACACACACACACACACACACACACACACACACACACACACACACACACACACACACACACACACACACACAGGTTTACTATCACTTTGCCGATGTGCAGGGTATTGAGATGCACATATTCCGACTGCAGTTTCCAAATGTGCATAAAAACTAACTAAAAATGATCTACTCTACAACTGCAAATGCTGGAGTGCATTCACTGTTGTGAAGGTGATGTTCTACATGGAGATCGCTCTACAGTGGGGATTGGGAAATGTATCCATTTCCTCACTATAGTGTGATCTCAGAGTTTGTATACATAATCAGCAGGGGGTGTGAGGGATGCAGGGGAGATTGCCCCCTGTAAAATATTAGTTGGACATGTCTGGCTGGTAAGGTATGCTGGGTAATGTTGACTATGTCAAAAATGGACTTGTCGACATTACTGGTTTCGTCTTTTTGCCTTTCTGATGTTTGTAATTTCAAGTCTATTTCTCGCGTAAGTCATTACTGAATGGAATGACTTTCAAGGTTTTAATAGTAAACCTATATATAAATATATATATATATATATATATATATATATATATATATATATATACGTCGTATGTGTATATATATATTTATTTATATATATATATATATATATATATATATATATATATATATATATATATATACACATACATACGTATATATATATATATATATATATATATATATATGTAGATATACATAATATGTGTGTGTTTGTGTGTGTGTGTGTGTGTGTGGTGAATACTGACAAAGCCATGGCAGCTATTCGAAAACAACTGATCGAGCTGTACCTGTTTTTTTGAGAGAGACTGCAGTACAGTGGAGATTGGGAAATATTCTCTTTTCCCCAATAAAATTGGATCTTGATATATAGAATTAGTAGGGGGCATGAAGGGATTTAACGATTCTTACCCCTCCTGCTAAAATAGATGAATTTTTTTTTTTTTAGGTGGCATTGTTTTCTGTTTCAAATGATTCATGTTTGATGATTACAGCTTTGAGTTTATAATATTTCAAAGAAATGTTATGAACTTATATGACAGGTAGATATACTGATATACAGAGATATATATACACGTGTACTAAAAATAATATAAACGGCATAATAGTGATAGAAAATATATATACATTCAGAAATATCTAAACAGAAAATATTGATGAAATCTAACCACATCTAAAAACCAATGATTTGGGGGAGGCTTTTACACACATACCCCCTGCTGATTATATATGCCAATGATAATCACACAACAGGTGGGAAAGGCCATAATCCCTTCCCTAGTGAAACTTCAATTTTGGTTGAACAGCAGCCGATTGAAAATAAAAAAAAATGTGTGTTTACAGGAGGCCATGCCCCTCTGTATCCCCTGCACCCTCTTCTCATTATACATACCAACTGGGGCATTGCACTACAGTGGGGAAACGGCCAAGTCCCTGATTCTCACTGTGCTGTGAACTCAAACAGGAAAAACAGCCAGTAGTTTTGATCAGCAGTATTGCTTTTTTTCCTGTTTGAATAGTCTTTCAACAACTGGAATGTAACCATAGCTGCACACACACATATATATATATATATATATATATATATATATATAGATATATATATATATATATATATATATATATATATATATATAAAAGAGATATACATTTAAAACAACAGCAAAAAATTAACTCTAGTGCTTACGTTACAGTAAAGTAAGCAATTATAACAGAATCAAAGTGCCACTGAGAAACTTTGTTCAATGAAGAAAAGGCTAATTACATATGAAGCTTCTTGATGTATAACATATATAACAGATAATTGTAGTATATAAACATATGACTATATGGTCGAGTGGCATTCGAAAGGCGTGTAAATGGGCGTGCCTTTGTTGAAGGTTGGGCGTCGGGAGGGCAACTCGGCACCATAAAAATCTACTGCCAAGCATTAGCGGACCGGAGTTCTGCTGTGGCAACCCCTAACCGGGAAAAAAGCCAAAAAGACAAACAACTATATATATTTTTATAAAATACATATATTGAAATGATTTTCTATCTAAACTTGAAAGACATTCCATCGAGTAATGATTTACCCGACAAATAAACTTCAAATTATAAACATCTGAAAGGCACGAAGACAAAACTGGTAATGTCGACAATTCCATTTTCAACAAAGTCGACATTAGCCAGCATACCATAGTAGCTAGACATGTCCAACTAACATTTTACTGGGGGGCTGTGCCCCCTGCACCCCCGCACCCCTTGCTAATTATATAAGCAAACTCTGAGATCGCACTATATTGAGGAAATGGGTACATTTCCTGATCCCCACTGTAGTGCGTTCTCCATGCAGATCATCGACTTCACAACGCAAATGCACACCACCATTCACGGATGTGGATTCAATCATTTTTGGTTCATTTTTATGCACATTTGCAAACTGCAATTCAAACATGTGCATCTCGATACCCTGCTATATACATATCTATATATATCTATATGTATATATGTATGTATATATATATATATATATATATATATATATATATATATATATATATATATACACACATATACATATATATATATATATATATATATATATATATCTATATATATATATATATATATATATATATATATATATTATTTCTGAGGCAGGAGTATTTGTAAGAATGAACAAAATGTACTTTAACATGCATATTTGTATTCTGCTACTGGTACCAATTCATTAAGTAAACCAAATTAGCATAAACACAATACTATTTAGAAGTTAAGAATTTTTAGAGTTGGTTACAAAGTTTTACCCAGTTTAGCTGTCCCAAGACATTGTAATAATGTTCTCACCTTCTTTCTTCACAGTACCACTTTCTACACTGCTTTATTGCTTCACTATTAAATACAATATAGTATTCTGTAGCCATTAAGCAAATCACCTAAATAACTTGAACAGATGCAATTTGTAAAGATAAAAAATAAAGGACTGGAAAACGGAAGCTGTGTAGAAAAGAAATATATTTCTATTCCTTCTCTTGTAGGTCATGTTTGCATTGTCTGTAAGACATTATCAATTCAAGTTCTTCTTAAAAGTGTTTTTGTCTATGGTATACCAAATATGAGGACTAACACCAGACTGGGTCTGTGGAAAAAAGTGACAGGGCATGCAATTTGTTGCACTCAGAAAATATCAGTGGTTAATATCCTTCATAAATAACTTTGATGCATGTGGCATATCTCAGTCTCAGCAGCTCAACATGCAATGTGCTAGCCTTAGATTTCAGGGTCACCAGAACAGTGTGCATTCTCAACATATACCAGGTGCTTGGAGTGCATTCTCAACCTACACCAGGTACTCAGAGTGCATTCTCAACCTGCACCAGCTGCTTGGAGTGCATTCTCAGCATACAGAAGGTGCTCAGAGTGGATTTTCAACCTACACCAGGTGCTTGGAGTGCATTCTCAACCTACATCAGGTGCCTGGAGTGCATTCTGAACTTATGCCAGGTGCTTAGAGTGCATTCCCAACCTACACCAGGTACTTGGAGTGCATTCTCAACCTACACCAGGTGCCTGGAGTGCATTCTCAGCCTGCACCAGGTGGTGGGAGTGCAATCTCAACCTACACCAGGTACTTAGACTGCATTCTCAACCTATACCAGGTGCTTGGAGTGCATTCTCAGCCTATACAAGGTGCTCAGAGTGCATTTTCAACATACACCAGGTGCTTGTAGTGCATTCTCAACCTACATCAGTTGCTTGGAGTGCATTCTCAACCCATACCAGGTGCTTGGAGTGCATTCTCAACCTACAACAGGTGCTGGAAGTGTATTCTCAGCCTATACCAGGTGCTTGGAGTGCATTCTCAACCTATACCAGGGCTTGGAGTGCATTCTCAGCCTTTACAATGTGCTCGGAGTGCATTTTCAACCTACACCAGGTGCTTGGAGTGCATTCTCAACCTTCATCAGGTGCTTGGAGTGCATTCTTAACTTATACCACGTGCTTGGAGTGCATTCCCAACCTACACCAGGTGCCTGGAGTGCATTTGCAGCCTACACCAGGGGCGTAGAGTGCATTCTCAGCCTACACCAGGTGCTGGGATTGCATTCTCAGCCTATACCAGGTGCTTGGAGTGCATTTTCAACCTATACCAGGTGCTTGGAGTGCATTCTCAACCTACACCAGGTGCTGGGAGTGCATTCTCAGCCTATACCAGGTGCTTAGAGTGCATTCTCAACTTACACCAGGTACTTAAAGTGCATTCTCAACCTACACCAGGTGCTTGGAGTGCATTCTCAACCTATAGCAGGTGTTTGGAGTGCATGCTCAACCTACACCAGGTGCTTGGAGTGCATTCTCAACCTATACCAGGTGCTTGGAGTGCAGTCTCAACCTATACCAGGTGCCTGGAGTGCATTCTCAACCTACACCAGGTGCTTGGAGTGCATTCTCAACCTACACCAGGTCCTTTGAGTGCATTGTCAACCTACACCAGGTCCTTGCAGTGTATTCTGAACTTACACCAGGTGCTTGGAGTGGATTTCCAACCTATACCAGGTGCTTGGAGTGCATTTGCAACCTCCACCAGGTGCTTGGAGTGCATTCTCATACTCCACCAGGTGCTTGGAGTGCATGCTGAACCTACATCAGGTGCTTGGAGTGCATTCTCAACATACACCAGCTGCGTGGAGTGCATTCTCAACCTACACCAGGTGCTTGGAGTGCATTTTCAACCTTCACCAGGAGTTAGGAGTGCATTCTCAACTTACACCAAGTACTGGCACTGCAGTGCACCTTAAGAGGGTCCTGCAACATGGGGGTTCTGCTCTCATGAGGTGTCATCCTTCATCTAACACATTATAGTTTCATAGATGAGTACTTGGATTGTTGCACTTGTGAGCCATTTTAAACCTAGCCAATTTCACATTTTTGTTCACAATAACCTATCCCTTTTGGTACAGATTGGCCTTACCCATCTCATTGTCAATAATTATATATTACCCCTAATAAGAATAACTAGGATCATACCATGCATAATCTGAGGGGACCCATGCATGGAATGAAGCCTTTAAAAACTGCCTCTGTCCTTTAGTAATGCAGCGGGCTGTCTTGGGGTAAATTGCCTGTTTCCCATCCATACATCTAATTTTCACTTGAATATGGACAGGGATGATCTTTGTTTTATGTGGATGGGGAGTCTGTTCCACAGCAGTTGTATCCTCTGCAAAATATTGCTGTCCCTTCAAACAGTTCTATTCATGTTGCAGAAAAGATTTAGATCCCCTCGACTGACTATTTCATATGCCATTAGACTTGCTGATATACAGTAAATCCATTGGTAATTGGTTGGAGGATGCCTTATATGCTGGACATGCAGGTCACCTGTAGTGTGGGTATAGTGACAGGTCTTTTGTCTGTGCAGGACATGTTGTTTAGGCCTTGTATACTTTTAGTAAGATATCTCTGTGGACATCCCAGCTCTTGTATTTGTCTGGACAGATAGGTGCCAAACAGGACATTATATTCAGTGCTTGGTCTATTGAGGGCTGAGTAAAGGGGACAGTGACATTCCTAGATCTAGGCACAAACACTTTGTTGACAAATTATGCAATATAAAAGGACTTGCTGGTCAAAATTAGCTCTCTGTTCATATAAGTTCCCAAATCTTGAACAACTGGGTCAACTGTTAGTGGCGTATTGAAAATGTGTTATTTCCCTGGGATAGATGACTTCCCAGAGAATACAATTATGCATTTTTTGGCATTTAGTTTTAGTCCATGATTTTGGCACCAGTCATTTATTTGAGACAAAACTGCCTACAGGATGGCTAAGTCATTTGGGGATTTAATCACTGCTCCTAACTTGCAGCCATCTGCAAACTTAGTCAGCCAGTGTCCTTTGATATTGGCTGTTACTTTAAAAAAGTAGATGTCAAACTGGAGACATCCTGTTCCACAGGTGGTAAACAGCTCCTGAGCCTTTTCCTGCTCTTCTACCATGAGTTTCACTTACTCCAACTGACACTTCACATTAGGACTACTGAGACTTAAAATGCAATACTTTATATTTGTCTGTAGTAACCCTCAACTGGCAATTCTCTGTCCTTCTGAGCCAGGAAAGTCACATCCTATCTAAATACCCTTGCTTAAACTGCTATAGGCATAGGTGTCTTACTAGCCTAGCTCGGATATTGACTTTGTATCATAGTTGCTACCTCTAAAAGAACTTCTCCACTCTACAATATATCAAAACAGATGTGCATCTTTATCACATACTCCCAATCCCATGAACACCACTGCTTCATCCTCCATAAAGCCAAATGGCTCCCATGGGAGCACAGGGTATACTTATTCTTAGACTCTGTCATTTTTGAACTCCTGCAATCAGACTCCTTCATCCCCCTCCAAAGGAACAAAAATCCTCCTCCTCTAACTTCAGAGTGCTACTAAAAAAAAATCCTCCATAAGAAATCTGAATTCACTTGCTTCACTGCTGGCTACATCCCCAAGATGCTTTTTCATCCTCTGTCACCTATTACTTTCTCATCTGCTAACAGCTGATCTACTTCTGCCCTCTGCAGCTGATATTGCATCATATAAAGTATTACTTAGCACTTACACCAGTAGCATTGATGAACAAGTCTCAAATTTTTCCACCTGGCATATGACCACTCATTATTTTTCTGTAACTATATGCAATACTTTTCCAATTTTTTACTGTTCATATATATATATTTTTCATCTTAAAAATTTCACCTGGTCAGAGCCTGTAAATTATAACTTTTGATTAGTGTACTATTCTGGTAAACTAAAATGATCAAAAGACCAGAAAACAAACAAGGAAGTGAACTGCCACCTTTCAGCCAACTAGGTCAGCACTCCCTAATCCTTTCTTAGGGTCTAGCCTGTGCTTCACTGCTGCACTTATTTGTCATCATCAAAGAAGCTAATTTGGCTCTTTATTCTATCTGATGTGCCTTAAATAAACTCATTTAAAAGCACTGGATACAAGACAGTCATCCTCTGTAATACTCCACCGGTCATTTGCTATATTTTTGATGTTATCTCTCTCACCAAAACCCTCTGTGCCCTACCCTTCAGTCATGTAGCAATCTAGTTCCTCAGTTTTATTCCTTCTCTCAAACTCACAAGTTTTCACGTAGGCTGCATGTGTGAGGTTGGGTTAGAGGCTTTGATGCAGTCCATGTAGACCACAATTACTGGTAATCTGCTATGAAGTTCTGGAGTAACAATGTCATAAAAATAGATTCGATTTCATAGCTGCTTCTGCAGACGAACTTATGTTAGTTGTTGCCTTATAGATTCTATACAGTGTAGATTGCTGTACTTCAGGAGAGTAAGCAGGGTTCCCCTCAGGATTTTCTCCATGACAAACAGTGCCACTTCTGTTAGGCTACTAATAAAACTGTAGTTCTCTGTTTTTTTCTTCCTCCTCCCCATATTCAAGGTACTGCACTTGTTGTCTTCCATTCTAGTACTGGGAATGAGTCAACACCATAAAGATAGACAGATTTTATTACTTTTAGACATATAAGTCATTACCTATTATCAAAGATTTGCTAACTGTCACCTGTTTACACACAATAGATTGGTGACGTGGATTTTCTTATGATAATCACATGTGGAACTGAATAGTTAATTTATCACTGCAGGACCAAATGCAATTTAACCTAGGTGTTGTATAATACAGTTTGTTTACTAATATTAAGATACAAACCAAAAGAATCAAGTCATGTATCAATATTATTGAACATTTTCCATAACTATGCATTATTTTTTTTTCTTAAAGAGGCTATCATCATAAATTGTATATCGGACCAATATGACCTCCCGACAGTAGCCATATAATTTATGAAGATTTGAAAGAGGAGCATCATGCCATACAACCCTGCAGAACTCTCTTGAGGTACTCCTAAAAATGGAGAACATCGATATCTGTGCAGTAACTGAGACCTGGTTCAATGCAGTAACTGAGACCTGGTTCAAGGCTCCAGAGAGCACCCCTGCAATACCAGGCTACAACTCTTACCACACTTTTTGGCCACCAAACCAGGGTCGAAACACTAAAGGTGGAGGAGTGTCCATATTCACCAAGGATATTCACACCACCAGGTTAGTTGCCCAACACAATGCGTCTGATATTCTCCAGGTGCAACTAACGGTAGGTAAGACTGCAATCCAAATTGTAGCTTGCTACAGATCCCCCACCATGCCCCAAGATTCTCACTACACATTTCTAAACATGCTGGAAAATATTAATATACAACCAAACACCCTAATACTGGGTGATTCTAACTACTCTGCCATTAACTGGGAAAAACAACTCGTGTACCAACACCTTTGCTTAACAGTTCTTGGAATTCATAAATTCCAATGCCCTGGATCAACTAATCCATAGTCCCACCAGGGGCTCCAGTATCCTAGACCTGGTCATTACCAACATGGGAAATCGATGCTCCACACCTATGGTCACTACCTCGTTGGTCAGGTCAGACCATAAGCTAATCACCCTTAACATTCACATCCCACCCCCACCCCACCCCACCCCACCCCCAGTAAGGAAACCTCCATAAAAAACTTCTCCAAAGCCAACTTCATTCTACTCAAGTCAGAAGTTACAAACTTCAAGACACCCATGCAGACGGGAACTGAAAGTCTGACTGCTGAGACCTACACTAAGGCACTGTATGAGCATATCCACTCATGCATGAATTGTGCCATCCCAAATAGAACCAAGATGCTCAACTCCAAAAAGAGGAAGCCAATCTGGTGGTCCCCTGCCATAAACAAACTTTACAACAAAAGGAAGAAACTGTTGCAGAAAAAAGGAAAATCCCAGGATGCAAAAAACACCCTTACCAGCCTCAGTAAGAAGCTGAGATCCCTCATAAAATCCTCCAAAGCTAGTTATGAAAATAAAATTGCCAAAGATTCCAAAGACAACCACAAGGCATTCTATAACTATGTCAAGAATCTAAATGCCAATGCTCAGATCTGCTCTGAGCTACAACAGAATATTAAATATACTGATCCCAAGGATATTGCCAATATCCTGGCAGATCGATTCAGTGCCAACTTCATCCCCCTCTCACCCCCTAAATGGCCCATCTCAATACCAGAAGATTGCCAAATTCTGGTAATAACGGCCACACAGGTAACAAACGCACTCTCCAAAGCTAAGAATACAGCATCCATGGGACCAGATGACATCCCGGGCTGTGTACTACATGAGCTACAAAATGAACTGGCACCTCACCTAAGTGTCATGTTTAATCATACCCTCACCTTAGGCTTCATGCCCACTGAGTGGCACACAGCTACAGTTATCCCACTCCACAAGGGGGGATCCACCTTGGATCCTGGAAGCTACCGCCCCATCAGTCTGATGAGCCTGATCTGCCAGGCCATGGAACGTATTATCATGGAATTTATAAACAAAGACATTGGCAACCTTCAAACACTGGACCCCACCCAGTTTGGGTTCGTGAAGGTCAGATCTTATCTCCTGAACCTGATTGACTTCTTCGAATCAGTCTCCAGAGCCATGGACGAGGGTAAGGCAGACCACACAGCCTATCTGGAACTCACCAAGGCCTTTGACACCACCCCCACCTCTGGAATCATAGATACACTTACTAAGCTGGACATTAATCCCTATGTCACTCGATGGGTTTCCAACTGGCTTACTGACAGAACCCACACTGTAAAAGTATCTGACTCCAAATCCAGCTCCAGACAAGTGACAAGTGGAGAACCTCAGAGTTCAGTCCTCGGACCCCTCTTGTTTGGCATCTACTTCTCTGAAGTATAGGCCAACACTAAGGGACTCTGGCTAACAAAGTTCGCAGATATCTGCAAACTGGGAGCCATTATTGAATCCCCAAATGATGTGGATACTCTACAAAAGGGCCTTACAAAAACAGATGCTTGGTGCCAGAGCGATGGGCTCAAACTCAATACCAAGAAATTTATAGTTATCCCCTTAGGGAAAAACATGTACCCATGAATTACAACATAGGTAGCAGTACACTAAACACTGAAAGTGTGATAAGGGACTTAGGGACACAGGTAGACAGTGATCTCACCTTCAATAACCACATCGCCACAATTGTCAGGAAATCCTTCTATGTGGCCCACCTCATTACTAAGGGCTTTTCATCCAGAAAAAAGGAGGTCACTGTCCCACTGTACTCATCCCTCATTAGACCCATTATAGAATACAACGCCCCATTTGGTATGTACCTCTCAAGACATCTGCAACAACTGGAAAGGCCGCAGAAATACCTCACTAAAAGAATCACAGACCTAAAGCAGATGACCTATACTGACCACCTTAAAAAAGTCAAGTTATACTCTGTCACATATCGTCTACTCTGAGGCGATCTCTGCTTAACATACAAGGCCATGTCAAACCCAGAGCTGTTGGACATGCTACACTTAAAGAAATCCCAATCCCTCAGAGCCACATGCTCCAGGGATCTAAACCTTGTCATCGCAATGAACAAAACATGCTGGAGGGATAGATTCCTGACCCAGAGACTCCCCAGACTCTGGAATAGACTGCCCATACATGTCAAGCAGAGCACCTCTTTGGTCCTCTTCAGAAGGAACCTTGATGATTGGATGGGAGAAAGAAATTCACCCTGGGGATCATGTCAGTCGCCCTATTAGACAGGGGTCCAGGGAAGTAAATAGTGTGGGAAGAAATAGCCAGGGAATTGCTATGGCTAGGCTTGTATAGGCCCTAGGGCAAATAGACAAGTACCAACCTATGAACCTATGAACTTCCATGTATAGATGAATAAGAGGGTCACATGACATAATTTCATCCTATAAGCTGCTGCCTGTTGTCTAAGTTGCTATCAAACCACCCGCATGCATAGTTTCATACATTATCAAGTTAGAGTTTATGGACATATTTTATAGTAAACTATGTTGATTAACTATGTTGAATGTCTATGGTAGGACAAAAAGAGAGAGAGTTCTAATTGCTTTATCAAGATTTAACTTATCACAGAAAATCTAAGCAACTAACAGAACAATATCAATTCCATGAGAAGGTCTAAATCAATTATATGAACCATAGATGAGATTATGATTGACATGATAATGAAGGAGCTGAGAATTAGCATGTCTGAAGTAATTTTGAGAAAGCAGATAAGGCATTAGGATAATTTTTGTGGTCACTGAAGTACATACTTTATAATATGGAAGAGTGTGTGTATGTTTACAAACTGAAGAAAAGAGATATTCTTTAATATATCTGTTAATATGCATAGATACAGGGAATGTTATGGTACACTGATCTTAAAAACACTGTTCATTTACTTTCCTGGGATACATTATTTGAGTATGAGTATATAGCTCTTATCAAAAAGTATTAAAAGTACTAAAAGTATTAAAAGTACTGAATTTGATGAACCCTTGAGTGAAGAGGTGGACAAAGGTGTCACTAAATGATAATACTTGAGGATGTGAGATGTATAATGGAAATGGAATATTTTGTGAAAAAAGCAACTTTTCTTGAGAGGATCCATCCAGTTCTATCTAGTTTTGGTTGACATGAAGCTTTAACGTTAGAGCACTGGTATGTTTATATCACCATTTTTATTGGGTAGTAAAAGTATGTCATCTGACAGTATATTTTGGATGCAAATGGTCTTGTGATGGTTGCAATTATATATTTTAATTCGTTTTTAACATTGGATCTCAATACCTGAAGAAGTCTTGCAGAGAAAAAGTACTTATAAGGCAACTAATAAAACTGTGCGGGAGTCTTTATGATGTGTTATTTTGTTTTTCAAGTACTGCTTCATATAGAAAAAAAAATGTCTGGGAGAACATCAAAGGGTGCAGACCAAAGCTTTAGGTTTTGAATCAACTTGTACACCATACTTGGTTCAACAGCTTGGTGAGCACTGGGTACTCTCTGTGAGAGACAGTGTGAAGGATGGCTTGCTTGTTACATGGTTTAACTTGTTCAGTGTGGTCTGGGACATAGGATAAAGCCATGACTAGTCCCTTTATAACTGAGCTTCAGCTGGTGGCTTAGATGCTGAAAGATGTGGCCCAGGGTTATGGGAAAGGAGTGGCTAATGCTGACTGACTGACCTCAGGAATGAAGTCACCACAGTTAGTTCACACAGAAGGACTACAACCCATGATTAAAGTAGTGATTCCTAAGCACCTTGGACATAACAGCAGAATGGGAAACATGCATGACCACAGTGATACAGACTATAGTGGAGGTCGTACTCACTGAAGGGGATGGTAGGATTAGGCATACAATCCCAGTTCACACTGCAGATAAAAGAACCCCTTCTAACTTCCAGCTCTTCACTATAGGGAATGAATGAGCCAGAAAATCATTCTCCTAGGGGAAACAAATAGGTCAAGTGGGAATCAGTGGGAAAGTAGCAGATTTGAATGGAAACTATATAATATGGATGTGGTCTGTTTAACAGTGTTGTAAAAAGGCACATAAGTGGTCAGTATTTTATTTATAGATGAGGAAAAGGACAATGGGTTGGTTTATGAACAGAGCTAAAGAGATAATACTTTACCAGACTGTTCTTTCTTGTGTTTCACATATTGCCTTGGCCCAATTAGTCATTCATTTTACTGTTAGTTTTCAACATTCTTGATATTTCTGAATATATGACATGAGCTTAATTTGGTGATACCTCATCCCATCCTCATCTCTACATGTCATTTAAATTGAGGAGTGATCCATGTAACAAAGTCCATGTGCATCCTCTTGTGCTTAAAATTAATATGGTAAAGTGGGATGTGCTAGACTGTGGTGAATGTGACCCCCATCTACAGAGCTCAGCACTCTAATGAAAGAAATGCTTTTAAACTTGCACATCTTCCTCGAGTATCAGATAGTTAATCTTGGATTTTATTGAAGCTCATACAGTAAATACTGGGAAAGGGGGACTTATAGAGTATGACAAAATGCCTTTTGCTTGCTATGGTCATGAGAAGACATGGAGATCTAGCCTAATGATTTCTGTCATTAGACGGTTAGTCTGGTCTACTGAGGAAGTTAGAAGTATTTTGACAGTCCTGATATTTATGATTTGTAGTATTTTCCCCACCTTTCCAATGGCAGCAAAAAATGAGGGAAAACAGCAACAAAAACAAATAGAAGACAACAAATGTGGCATCCTTTAATAAGGGAAAGGGGAAAAAATTCCCAGAAACTACAGGCTATCTACAGGAGCCAGTAGATATGAGCATCCCTATCCATGATCACCCCATTTTATCCTTTGGTTAATATCCCAAACTAGTACTACAACTGAATATAGCTTTGCACTACACAGAAATATAGGCACATAATAACAAGGAAATCCAAATATTAACCAGCCAGACAGCTAGGAGTTTCAGCGTAACTCTTGCTGATGCTTCATACGGTAAAAAAAGGAGTAAACGATAAAGCACAAACTTTAAGTGCCTCTACGCAATGAAATTCACCATATTTTGGGATAAGACATTCTACAGATTAGAAAACAGTTCTACACTAGGCATCAGTAGCACATCTTCCAAAAACTTAAATGTTGCACACAGGCATAATCTTAACAGGCCACTGTTATCCAAATCTCCCGAACCTAAAAATGGTTCCAGTTCCTTTCAAAGGAAAATGAAAGCTTCCTAAATCAAAATTAGACTTTTGTGCAAATATTTGGAAAGAAAGCATTGAAACCGTCAGCAATTTATTAATTTTTAGAAAAGTAAAAGGACAGTTGGGTCGGTTTATGATCCAGGTCTTAACACGTTTATGGTGAATGTATCAAGTTCTGTATAGTAATGTGATTCATAGCACTTTTATGATAGCTAAATTAAGTACTGCATCATTTATTAGTCTACATTATGTTCTAAGTGCATGTATATTTTTTCTTATTATATATGACATTTATCTTCAGTGACCAGTGCTGTTCCCTTGCTATTTTTGTGATATAGCTGTCTTGTACCCATGGCTTGATTGGTGAAAATAGATATATGTATCTAAGTAAACTCTTCTCCCAAGTGATTCATCTTAAAAGGTCTCCGACTCGATCAGTTTTCATCCAGCAGACACACAGGAAAAAATTAAGTTATAAACATGTCTGTTTGCCTAAAATATTATTGCAATAAAGCCATCACAATTACTAGCAACACAATTACATACAATGCTTGCAGTAAGCAAAATACACATTTTTTTGATAAAAATCTAAGGGTAAAATAATTGTATGAATTGATGAAAAATTTACAGCCATAACAATTATCAATACACACTTTGTCCCAGAGCATCAGTCATACAAATTCATACATGTAGCATGTATAAAGTGTTTTGTCCACCAACATTTTGTTGAAGAGGAACTCTAGACTGTGTGTGGATCTGAAGACGGCAAGAAGTGGTACTTTTACAAATCATGCAGGCTTGCATACAGTTTAGAAAACCTGAAATTTGGACAGGTGTAGCTTGAGAAACAAATCGTACTTCCACTTCCCAATTACTGACAGAATTAGTGTTTAGTCTGAGCCCTGAGGAGAGCTGAGGGGAGCTGACAGAAGGCTACTAAGGGGTTTAGATAAGTGGTACTTTAACACACCCCTCTGAAGCACAGACCGACCTTTATTGTCTGTGACAGCAAATAAATATCACATAAGTTCTGATGTACAGCAGATTGGCTATCTGTAAACATTAGGTCCCAAACTGGCTTAATTAAAACAGAAATCTCTCATAACGGGGACTGCAAGGAATCGTCAGGAAAAAGAACAAAAAAAATACCCTGCTGAAACTGTAACAAAGTGAATATACATTTATTTATTTATTTCTTTTATGTTGTATTGTTCTTGGTCCGTACATATTTTGAGTGACTATACTTGCTAAAATATCTAGGAATTGCATGTTTTTAAGGGAAATGGTTTGGAAATCTTTGCGGTCTTCAGGGATAGTGAAATGGTCCATTCTGACAATATGAGTCTAACAAACACTGATTCAACAGTGAGTGATGTTAATTTGATGTTTAGGGATTGACTGATACTGCTGGTACAAGATGCAGCCAGTCAAGCTTTAGGCAAGTGATTTGCCAATGTAGGATGCCAAGATTTTTTTATTTTCCCCAAACAGTTTCCATATTACTTACAGGAGAGCTACAGCAATTATTTAATAAATGAATGAAGGTGTCACTGTTTTCAATTTTCATATGACAGTAAAACTAAAATTAAATTTATACTACTGCACAGACATCACAAAATGGTTAGCTGTAAGAGTTGGCTGATATAACGAAGAGTGACTGACATTTACAATAACATCTTCACCCCTTCCTTTGGAAACGAGACAGATATTAGATTAAACAACAAAGACAATAGTACTGCCAGTTCTCTGGATGGATTTTATTCTATAAAAATGAAATGAAACCCTGTAATCATAAAGGAAGACTGAATTGTACATAAAAAGATCCAGCTCTGGAGGGTTCAAAGGTAAACGACAACCTGAAAACATTCAGGCACAACCCATAACATCTAACCAAATCATTTCAGAATTCTGATCCCTACAGACTGCACAGGCTTGTATACAGTATAGTCCTGAACATACAACTGAAACATAAGGAACATGGATGTACATGAAAAGGAAAGTAAGTAATGCTTTCTCCATTCATGCAGCCATGTTGTTTGGCACTGCGCCAAGTATTCAATAAGCCAATTGTGTAGCTACCAATGCCATAAGTAGGGGCATTGCTCAGGCTGCATTATATGAACAATTTATTGTTGCAGTTTTATGGTCAATCACAAAGCAGGTTACAGCAGAAACCTGCTTCCATGTGAATGAACTTAACACTGCTTATTTCTACCCTAGTTATACAAACCAGTTTAGGTGAATTATTCAAATGCCTGGGCTGCATTAAACATGAAGTTGTTTGTCTAGTAGATAAAATACTAGATCTGATATGTCTTTTCAACCAAAGTTATCATTGTATTATCACCTTTTCTCATTGTAATTAGTAGTAGGCATGGAAAATAATGACTCCCCACATTCCAAGAAATTGCAATTAAAGTGCATCGCACAATCTGTGAAGTTTACACTAGGATCACTTAAACTCAGAGTTTACTTCCTGAAAAGCAGACATAAAATGTTGGAGGATATAAGAGAGAACAGTCAGATACATGTGCTGAGATGGAAAATGAGGTGCAGTGAAATCTGTGTTTTTTCTTTTTCCTTTTTTTTTTCCAGTGGTGGGGACCTTTATACACAATGGCGAGTTTGTTATGGGTATAGTGAGGGCAGTAGAAAATATATACTATATTTGGATGAGATTACCCCTTAATATATAAAGCAGCAGTTATTATGTTCATGCAGCAGGTGATACTTAATGAGATAAAGACAGTATTTTTAGAGTTTTTGAAAGTCAGGCGCAGAGTAGTTTGAAAGGAAACATTCAGCATGAGAACTACAAACCTAATATCTTAATTAATAAACACAATGGTGTATCAATATCAAGGTAAAGAACACAAGGAAAAGAGATAAGATGAGTGGAATTCAAGGTAAGTATATTTAATCAATAACCCACGCCTGGGTGTTGGTAATGCTGGATTTACCCATGGTTGGTGTGGTTTGGTCATGAGGGCAAAGCCCGAGTGTCCAAACAAAGACAACCGTGGGTAAATCCAGCATTACCCACACCCAGAAGTGGGTTATTGCTATTATACAGTGACATTAAGAAAAAAAATACTTACTTTTCTTAAATAATGGCATTGTATAATGCCTCCTTGCTGCCCTTTCGCAGCTGTCCAGTATTCTGCAGCAGTTCTGATGTACTGCGCATGTGTATGGTTATGCAGTACATCAGAGCTGTGTGTGGAAGCAATGGAAAAAGGACGATCTCCGTTGCTTTTTAAAACATGTCTCGCTATGTTAAAAGAGTTTAACATAGCGAGATAGCTTAAAAAAAGCAACGGAGAACATAGCGAGACAGCTTTAAAAAAAAGCAACAGAGAAAGTAAGATCTCCGTTGCTTTTTTTTTTAAGCTATCTCACTATGTTAAACTCATTTAACATAGCGAGATAACCGCAATGGAGCTCTTCCATTCTCTATTACTGTCCAAAACAAAAACAAAAAAAAAGACATACTAATGGAAAAAGTCCGGGCGATAGGACCTTTTTCCATTAGTATAAATCTGATTTACAATGGGCACGCTGACCAATCAGCATGCATGTTTTGGAGCATTAATGGGGGGGGGGTCGTTGTATAATTATTTATTAGAAATCATTTACCCATTGCAAATTTTGTTTTTATTTTTAAAATAAATGAATGCAGGCAATGGTATGTGACATCACTGGATTTATAAAATATATTATCGCAACCCTGAGACATTACAAAGCATATAAATAATGGGTGAGCTTTCTTTCATTAAGAAATATTTTGGCTATTATATTTGTGAGTAGTATTTTGTAGTTTTAGTATTAACTGAATAGAATAGAAAATACATTAGACTGAGAAAAGAAGTTAGTCAAGATTATCATTAGAGTACTTTATGTTTTTAATTTCACTGAAATATTTTTGTCCTGGATGAGACAAATGGGAGGTTGTGTGGGATGAGAACGGGTGAAGTAATACATTTATATTTGCAGATGTTGTGAGTATTATAACATGGGAATTTGGTTTTATAAAGTTGAGAATGAGCAGTTGATTGCAGCTTGTAATAGAATATGGATTGGTGTTTAACAGAACCATATCAGCAGAAGCAGGGAAAGGGAGCAGAAGTCGGAGAAAAAGAGAACTGTTTTCTTCAGAAATCAGATGGTTAAATGTTAAGTCTCATTTATGAGACAACAAAGAATGCAAAACAAAGATGGAGAGATCAATAGAGGAAAGTGAGGAACAATAGGAAGGCATATAATATTCTTTGGAAGAGCTTTAGTGATGAAAACATATTTTGCCGAGTGCTGTAGAATATATGATGAGGGTGTTTGTACAACAAATGGTGAATCACTTCGTATGGATTCTGCAGCAAAAGGATAAAGCCTATTAATAGGGGAACTTTGCAACAGAAGGTGAGGAGGCATGGGTTTGATACCTTTGCTGGTCTGTTACACCATTAAGAATCTTAAGGAATACTTCTGGATGATCAGGAATGACAAAAGGCAGATCCCATATAGTATTTAGTCTACTATTGTAACAACAAGGAAAAAGGCTTTGCTGAGATCTCTATATATGAACATATAGCCATGAGCTTTTGTTGGAAAGGACCATTAGTTACATTTCTCAGATATCAAAAACTGGGTGTGATGAGAAGGTAAAGGGAATAGGACCTGAGGGAAAGTAAAGTGATTTCTCTTGGAGGGTATCACATGAATGATTATTAGAAAAGAAATGCATGAAGTATAAAGTATTCCTTCAGTAAGATCCTTTTCCAAGGCCACTGACATAACAGATTATAGGATGAAGGCCCCCATTTGCTTTTAATGGGCCCTGGATGGATTTTCTCAGCAGTTCTTACTTCCCTGGAAAGACCAATACAGGCACATATCTAAGAAGTTACACGTGTCAACAAGACTGTCATGCTTCAACAGCACTGCCCTAAATTTTTCTCATTTCCTCTTGCTATCTGAGTACCTCTGGTCCTTGAATTTCATGCTCATAATGGCTCATGGGCACATACATGAGTCTTTTTTTAATTAAAATGCCACAGAAAGTGAAGAAAATATTTTTTCCAGCATCAGACAAAGTAAAATTATACATTTTCTCTTAAATCAATCAGGAAGTGTGCTTGCAGTATGTTAATGCATCCGTACTTGTTTGGTTTATGGTCTGATAATCAGAATTTTGTAACATATGGATAAGTATAAATAGAAACCTGGACTAAGACAATTCAAAGCATTTTCTTTCTGTCTTAAAGTCTTTTGCAAAAGATTTAGAGGAGAATTTTACGCAATAAACATTGATGACACAGGAGAGAAGAAAGAAAGATCAAAAATGTCCAAAACAGAAGAGAAATCTAAAGAAATAGTATTAGAAGTGTGATTTATAATTCCCCCAGCTCATACACTAATAGGTTCATAGGGTTTTCCTAGGCTAACAACCACAAGGACCTTTTTAAGCTAAGCCATGCGTCCTAAATCTCTGACAAGTTCTGGTACACTTGATAAGTGTAAGCAGGCATTTGGGAGGTGAAACATTTACAAGCAGGGGCCTGGGAGATGAACCATTTACAGGCTGCCTGTGTTCATTAGAGACATAGGTGCCAAACCAGCGATAAATTTCCTGTCCCCCATCCAATTGTCCAGGTTATACTTGAACTGGGTTAGGGAGGACTTCTGCTTCATGTGGAAAAGGAGCCTGTTATAGAGACAGGGTAGTCTCTGGGATACATACCTGACTTTACAGCAGGTCCTTTTTATATCACAGTCAAGGTTTAAGTTTCAAAACAGTACAAATGCAATATTTAAGTCAAAGAGAATTATCAAATTTACATATCTCAGGACAGAACTGCACAAAAGATTACAAAACAATAATTTTGCATGAGAGTCCAACTCCCTGCAACTGCTAGATTAGAACAGTGTTCTATACACTCATTCCCTACATGTATACTATATCACCTGCTGTCTTTTCTCCAAGTTGTATGACTTCACAGCAAACAACATTATTGACAACAAAGCAAGTTCTGATGCACTGCATACTAGCAACAATCAGATGCAGTTTAACAATTGCAATGTTTTCAGATCTGACAAAGGAATATATGATAAACAGTCATGCTCCATTAGAAACCATTAATTCACATATGGACTCTGCTAGCATGGGACAGGAGAGATCACTTACTTTAATAGTCAGAAATATGGATCTTAAGCATGTCACAAAGTACTCGATTAACAGTCTTTGACTTTGGTGCTTCAGACTTTGAAAATACAATCCACATCAACATCATTTCCTTGTTTGGTACCATCTAGAATTAGACACAAATATATCAGGTGGCAAATACTGAATATAATGCAGTTGATAAGTCTAAATTAGTCTCAGATAAAGACATGATTCATCTCAGATAAAGACATGATTTGTTTATAGTAACATCTGTAAGTGCCTCCGTGACCTATCCTTCAGCTTTTTACTATAACTTGTTAGATACAGGACTGAGCCTGAAGTTGCTCATATTGTTTAGTGCTCAACTCCAATGCGCAAATACATCTATTTATATTTATATATTTTGTCTATATCTATGTCTGTAATATAGATAGATATAAATACATAGATATATATAAATAAATAGGCTGTGAATATTTTAATATTGTGTACAACATGCGTCAGTACAAGTCACTCTTATGGATGGATGTGCAACTACCTTTAGAATGCAAATAGCAGACCTTCACTGATACCAGTGAATGTCCTTGAAGGCAAATAAAAATACAAACAAAAGCCTCTCGCCTGTATCCTCCAAAGAAGAGATATACCTTCATATGGACCATGTTGAGCTAGCACAATATGTAAACAAACCAAAGCCACGAGGATACATCCTCATAATACTTCAGTTTTTCCCATGAATATTTCAACTTTGGTGAGATGATAAATTATACGGGGAGTATTTTTACTGTCCATCTTTGGACACATCTTCTAGCCAAAAAAATATAAATGAAATGATCATCTCCTTAAATCACAGAGGCAGACTCTTTTTTATTCCACTCCTTTGGGATGTAATGAAGTCTACCTGTCAACATCCAGTAGTCATTTTGTTGTACCCAAAATAACAGATAAGTTCTGTATTGTAATAAGGAAAATGGGGGTTAATAATAATAATAATAATAATAATAATAATAATAATAATAATAATAATCAGCTGGGTCCTTTTATCATCTCTTTGTTTTATCTATAACACAGTCTAGAAAGTCAATACTGAGGACCACTTTACCTTTTCATAGAGTGTTCAGGTTGCTCCATATGTATTGAAAGAAATTGCGAGCATCCAGTAGTTGGTCTTAAAGCCATTAAACTATTGAGCCTTGGCCAAATGCAGGAAACTTTACAAAGACCTTATGGAATTAGATGGAAAAAGACAAACTGCAAATGTTCAGTGCCATGGCTGACAGACTTAGTGTCCACACCGCCAAAAACTGTACCCATGGCACAGAGGGCACCTTCTATGACAGGTGTGACTGGCCCAAGACTGAGACTTATTGTGAGGATGTGAAATGTCAATGAATAGGTGCCCCAGTCACCCATAATGTGCTGCTTCTACAGCCAGATATGATAAAACTGACTGAGAGAAAAAAATGTCATTTTTAAAGGAAATCTAACATAATCCCACTACTCATTTTGAAATAAATGACCTAATAATTTAAAAACTAATTTAAGAAAAGGTATTCCTGTCTAGAAGTCTTGTATATTAATTACACCAGAGATTAGATTCTTTTTAATAAAACTGGTATAGTCATTGTACGTACACCATGTTTTTATTATGTGTTCATATTAAAAACACAAATGTTTACTTACCCGAACACCTAAATGCTGACACATATTCCGCGAACCGCAAATACACCAAACTCCCTAAACCACGAAATTCAAAAACTTGAAATGTCATACTTGTCCCATCCCACCGCCCACTACATACTACCTACACAAACAAAGTAAATAAACCACATGCATACACTTTCCAAAACCCTACTTCTAACCCTAAACTAAACCCTACTTCTAACCCTACACTAAATCTAACATACATTACCATCTATGCACTTACTTTAACCCGCACCCTAACCCTAAGGTCTGTAACTATCACACACTTACCATACGGAGCTAGACCACAGAAGGGCCAACCATGATGATTTGACATTTCGGATTTCGCGCTTCAGGACAATCGATGTTTTTGCAGTTCGATGAAGACTTGGCGTTTAGGTGTTCTGGTAAGTAAACATTTGTGTTTTTAATATGAACCCTTTATTACAAGTGTAGCATGATTGCTAAAACCAATCTGCTACTTGTGTCATGAACAGCCACTCTAGCCTTATCATTATTTATTTACAACTTGCTCTGTCATCATCCCTGCACTTTCCTAGATACTCATCTTAACCTAGAGTGTTTACTTAAAGCCTAAGATATTCTGACCTGAGCTGTCTTCTCTTTCATGCACATTATGTTCTTTGATTCTGGAAATCCTTCACCTAATTAAGTTCGAATCTGCTCACGTCACCTTTCTCTCATTACATATCTTCAGTTTAGGTCCATTTGTATTCAGCCTTATAAATCAGTTATAAGCAGGATGTGCAGGTACCTGAAGATGTATCTACCTCTTGTGTACTCGGTAATGAAATGCAACTCTTTTCTAGACAGTCCTTAAGGGACATCCTGTACTCCATAGGATTACAGTATTACTTGTATTAAATGTGTATATTTGTATAGTTGCAACATTGTAATGTAGATTTTAATTCATTTGCATCCTGTATTCTTTTAGATATTGTATGCATACTGTTAAATTTGCTACTGTATTGTGTCAAAAGCAACTGTATATAACGTATACGTAATGAAAGTAAAATATATCATTTAAAATACAATTCCTTTAAATTATGTAAATATGAAATATATTTGTGTTATTAATTGCTTACAGTGTTTCCATTTCCATCATTTGGTGAATTACTCTTGCACGGCTTCTTGTATGTGTCTCCTTTTATGTGTTCTTGTTACATTGCTACATTCCCTTCTTCCTCATTGCTCAACTATGACCCCAAGTCATGGCTGAAAAGGGTCAATAGACCAGTCCACTTATCCTGTTAACAAATTGCATATAACTAAATAAATAAATAAATAATTATAACTGTAAACGGGACACTGTGTTTCATATGTCAAGCTTAAATAAAGTAAAATACATAATTTCCATTTTGCATCTCTGGTATCTTTGAGTAGCCACAGTTCCTAGCATATATTTATCAAATGTTTAACTCCAATGTTTGCAGATCTCAGAGCATAAACAAAACTTCCTTTCCTTATTGGAATTATTTGCCTGCTAGCAGCTCAGTCACAAGAACTGTTACTGCAAAGCAACAGTATAACAATCTAGAAAAATTGTACATGGTCGTACAAACCAAAAGAAAAAGATAGCCGATTTACAGAGGGTATGTCATAGTGCCATGGGGCTGGGAAACTGACTGAAATGGTGGTGAGAAACAGTCATGATGGGCGTTCTTACTACTACAGGAAAACAGTAAAACTAGTTTAGTAAAAGGCTTGCCTAGTAACTGAAAATTCTTTGCTAACATTTAAGCTCCTAAGCCAGACTTTTCATACTGACCTTTGATTTATTTGGCTTTTTTAAGTTGCCATTCATTTTACAATTACCACTTTAATCCACAGTTCACTAGATTCTTGCATTTGTTGTTTATTTCTTTGTTTATGACAATGCATTACAGTTTATCTGATATCTGCCATCAAAGGTAGATGTTTCTTGCATCCTGATTACAGTCAAATTAAAGAGACACATAATTTCTGAATTACTGACATTAACCTCCAAAGGAAGGATGAAGGTGTACCCAAAATGGTATTATCCCATGGGAGGAGTGAAGTAATTCATCCAAACTATACTAGAGATCTAATTGATCAGTTACCACCAGTAGTTTGATATTCTTTTATATCATTTTTCATGGCGCCATGATCGAAACGTTCAAGTTTCTGTTTAACAAATCATCACACTAGCTGCATCAGTATCTGGCATTCGCTGCTTTGTTTTTATTAGTATTCTAATTAAGTGAAGAAGTCTTTGTATTTAGAAAAAAGAAACATTTTACGGAAAATATTTTGAATGACTTTGAATGATAAATGGGCTGCAGCAATGATGGCGTTTCTGTGGTCCTTGAACGCCCTTACATTTAGAATGTTAAGGCATGCTTAGTCAGCTGATCATTTGCATAGTTAGGGTGCCCAGTTCACCTCATTTGCATGACCAAAGGGCCTTTTATAGTCTTGCTTCAGCAATGTCATTGTACTCAGTTAACAGCAAACTGGATACAAACAATTTAACTGTTTAAAACAGGTCAACTTGATATAATTACCTTCAGTATGTTTTGACATCAGACACACACACACACACACACACACACACACACACACACACACACACACACACACACACACACACACAAATGCACACAGAGCAAATCTCAGCAATCCTAAAATGATCTGAACACTTGCTATTTTATTAATTAATGAACATGATTCTCATTAAGTAATACTGATACCATGATACCACTAGGACCAAAGCCACTTTTGTGATAACCAAAAATAACTACCTCTAATAGGATTTTTTCTTTTATGTATTGTCTTTTTTTAAATAATGCTATTGTATGATGGAGGTTTTTGTTTCTCAAGCTGGCTTGCTGCATTTTCCCTCTTTAAGTTCATTGTCTGAAAGGATATTCTACTTTCCATTTAGAAACTTTTAAATCTACTGACATTTTTAATAGAAACCATGCTCAAAATGTATCAAAATGAACAATATCTTGCTGAGTTGTTGACATTATTTAAAAAGAAATTACTTTTTTTATCGTTGTTTATTTTTTTAATAATGCCGTTGTGTGGTCAAACTTCATTTGTTGCCTTATTTTTTGCTGACAAAATTCTCAAGAATCCCTTTTTAATATACTGCATGTTTATCTACATGCACTTGACTATCCATGCTCAGTACACTAATTTCACACTCTATCCATTGCTTTGGCAACATCACTGCCATTTTCATGTACGAGTGTTGTATAATCTGTGTAGATGTATATTTTCATTTGTGGCACTAGAAGTGAATATTAAGTGATGTGTGTGTCAATCTGAAGGAAAACTGACTTTTTTAAATAAAAGCTTGTAATGTTTTGAGCTAGCAGGACAAGACGTGATGCCTGTAATGTCTCCTGCTTGGTGGTCACACTATTGCATATTTTAGTATGGCTGCCAAACACATTTTGAGTTACAGAGGATCTAACATGGCGACATCTTCTGCAGTCAAATCAACATTTTGTCGTGTAAATAGAGCATGTATTATTGTGTAATATTGTTGTATATAGATGACATGTGGATGCCTTGATTATAAGAAAAAATATATCTTTATGGAATAATATAATTCTGGTTATTAGTTCCAAATGCAAGCAAATGATTTTAGTCTGGCTTTGAATTTTTGCAATCGTTTTACTTATCTCCTTCCAGTAAATAGCCTATGGCTATACTGGCAGTCAGAATATGGTGTGTCACGACTTTTGAATTTTTATTCAATGTTAAAATCTATACATGAACCTTCCAAAGTATCTGCTCTGTTTATATTACAGGCCTCTATGCTCAATATATACAAACCTTAATACGAACTGACCTCAGTCTTAGCCAGCTCTGACACTTGTCCATATGTGCACAGTTCCCAGCATACAGAGCAAGTCCAACTCTGACATCTTTATCCATGTGAGCACAGTTTCTAGCGTGCCAAGTAATAATAGCTCTCTCACCCTTGTAGGATTTTCCTAGTGTACAAAGTACGACCAGCTATGACAGTCCCCATGTGAACACAATCTGTTGTGTACCAAGTAAGACAAGGTTCTCACAACCTTCAATATGGACAAAATTTCTAGTTTACAGAGTAAGAGCAGTCCTGGCACCCCCTCCATGTGACAAAGATCCCTAGTGTACAGAATACGACCAGCTCTGATAACCTCCACCATATGAACACAGTCCCCAGCATACAGAAAAAGGCCAGCTCTGACAACCCCACTAATGTGTCAGACTTCCTCTTGTACAGAGTAATCTGCCAGTTATGCAGTATCTGAACTCACTGTTTGTTTTCTCATCACTGCTTTCAGCTCGGTCTGAAAAGCATGGGATCATGTTCCATAGGTTTGTCCATCCATAGTTCTGTGTGTAACAAGACAGAAGCAGACCAATCTGACAAGAAATTGCTGTTCATATAAAGCTCCATGTTCTCCCTTTATGAATGCTCCATATAGCATGGAGATGTTGCTCTGGGTCTCTAGAGTTACATGGTATTTGACCCAGGCTGCTGATTCTAGGGTAATTGGTTATACTGCAGGATTAAACCATGTACCAGTTACTAAAAAGGCAAAGTCAAAGTTATGCCATAGTTTGGTTGAATCGCATCCCTAGTAAAACTGACTGTGCTTGCTTATAATGACTAATCTTATACAGATGTAGGAAGTATCCCTTAAATCTTTCAAAACAGGCACTACTAGTATCAGAACATTTGTTTTATTTCTCAGCTAGTGGGTTGAGGAAAGAATCCTGCTGATAGGAGAATTAAAAAAGAAGAAACTCTGAGCAAATTTTTGGTCTGTGGAAAATAGCATCAATGTATCTCAGGATGAAAGTGTCACTCGAATGAGAAGAACAAGAGAGAAACCAGCACACATTGCATTAAAGTAATCCCCATTAAAGGTGCTTCAGTTCAGCATGCCATTCTTTAGCAGAACATGCATGTGCTTCAATGCAGGAAACATAGTGTGCTACCTGCCATAGCTGGCACACCAAGAGAATCAAGGTCACTAAGTCACCATCAGAGCTCTGTTTGGCATTGTGGGTTACTGTCCATTGCAAGTTACTGAAAAGGCTACCCGGACTAGTGTAACACAATCCACCAAATATGGCAGTACTCACCCTATACTCAGAAACTATGGACATTCTGCATCTATACTGATGTGTTTAATAATGTTATAAGTGTTTTGCTGCTTTATGCTCAGTTATAGTTTCATGCACTATATAAGATTGCAGAAGTGACCTGAGAAATTCTGCAATTCCTTTTAGCTTACTGATCTCCCTACCTTCTTTGTAGCCATTTTGTCTGTAAGTGATGCCTTGGACATATTTGCCAACCAGATGGTGCAGAGGAATGGCACCCATATGTGCAGCCAGCATTTCAGGCTGATGAGCAACCCAAGAACAGTGGAGAATCAGATGGGTTGGATAGGATCATGCGGCTGTGACCCTCTCTTGAAAAGGTGGGCATGTGACCTATGATGGAGACCAAGGAACTAGTAGGCAGCAACATGTAAAGAAGGGGACAGGCATCTAGTGCATGTCGTATGGGTGCATGCGTGATACATGCTTATGTCACTGCATATACCTCATGCTCTTAATGATCCCAGCCAGTCGTTATAGAATGACAGCTTTCAGTACCCCTCGACCTCTCCCTGTAAGCTGTCAGATAATGGCCCTACACATGCCAAGTGAAAGGTTGCATTTGGAATCACTGAAAAAATCTCACAAAAAGAAGCTCTGGAGGTACTTGAGGTAGGGCAGAGTGGGACTGCAAAATAAAGCAGAGGCTAGCAGTGGTCAAGTCAGAATGAGGAGAAGGTCAGTAAAACAATGGTGTATAGAACTTAATGCAAAACCAGAGAACAGGAACTAAAAAAGTGACCTATAGAATGAATAATACATACATGCAACATACATACATATATATGTACAGGTAGCACTAAAGAATGAATGCATATTTATTTTTCAGTTCTGATATGGCATTGAAAATTGAGACCTGTTTCAGCAGTTCAGATTAGCCATCATGCACTTCAGATGGAGACTTTAGTAACAGCTATTAATCTGTTAATCTTGTATATGTTGTAAATAAGGAAGCTCTGTCACATGATAAAGTCTCTGTTAGGTTTGTACTATGTATTTATTATTATTGGTGTCTACTGTTCTCTATATAAAACCTGCATTTGTGTGGATTGTGACATATGTCTATCAACATTTTTCCTATGTTGTATAGTTATCAGTATATTGCACAGTTTGACCACTTGTACAGTACTACCGGGGTCATGACTGAAAATGATCAATACAGCAGACAGAATTAAATAAATAGCTAAGCTCACTCTACCTTGGTCTCGGCCCTAAAAGTAACTGGCCATGAATGAAAATTTGTGTTACTGCAGTACGTATGCCTGGGGCTATGGAAGCAACTTTGCAAACAAATGTTTAATTCAAAAAAAGTCCCATGTACATAAGTTTTTACTGTCTTATGGGTGGGTTCCAGATGAATACCCAACCAAAATAATCCTCCTTGGTAGTAAATGATCACAGCTGTAGATTGTACTTTAGCCTTTAAAGCAAGGTTCCAGCCTGGAGTAAAATACTTTACAAAGTCTCCTGAGCTTTAACTACACATGGTGAAGAAGTTTATGAAGGCAGGTGGCATCGTCTCACATTTCTGCTTTCAACTCTTCTGTCTTAGGAAAGCAAATTCAGAAGGCAGTCTCTCTAGGATTAGAAATGAAATTATAATTTCTAGAATATTTTAATAAGTGTTAAAAATGTATTCCCTAATTGTATTTCCATAATTATATACTGTGATCACTCTCCTGGAAAATGTCTATTTTTTTTTTCTTTGTGTCTGTTTGAAGTTGCAAATTTATTTAGATAGGAACACTCTTGTAATTAGATTTGTAGAGGCAAATGAAAGACAAATCTCATGGAGACAATTTACATAAAACAATTCAGGTACTAGTTTTAGTCATTAAAAGAAGTATGACTTTATGACAGCTGTTGCTGCAGTGATGTCGCTAAGGCCACCATAGTGTCATAGAGCATAACAGAAGAATGGAAAGGTACTGAATTAGAATTCATATGATCCAATAGCTACTTTAAACATTTAGATGGAAAAATATATAGAACAAAGCTTTGTAGCATAGCACCATAAGCAGGGCTTTTTTCAGTCTCCAGTTACACACGCAGATAATTTATGTTCAAGCACAGACAGCATTCTGATTCCAGACTTGGTGTTTCTACTTATTTTGTCACCTTTATTACATATAATTTGGATTTCAATACATGCATTTTTTACATTCGCAGGAAGCTTAGCTGCTTGCTTTAATGATGTCATCAGTGATGCCACTCCACCTCAGCCAAAAGTGAATGCCATTTAGCACAGAAATCAGTTCTTGTAACAAAAACTGATGAGCTTAAAGTCTTCAGGCCTTGTTACACCAGTTAGAAATGAAGGGCTGTGGAGAGCAACAGATTGTTGGTTACAATTATACACTTTAACCGAATAATCAAACTTTTTGTGTCATGATACAAGTCTTCATCTTAGTACCTAGCATCTGCTCAGACATTGCTTTAATGAGCTTTAGAGTTGGTAATACACATTGGGAACAGCTATTATAAGTAAGAAATAACTGCATTCTACAAAAAATTATTCTAGTTTATTCTTATCCCAGCCATGTTTATCACTGGTTCTGTATATGTATTTCCACTTTGCTTCCCTTCAGACTCACACACTCATATATGCACTGGTCAAGTCATTTACTTTATACAATGCCAACTTAGCTTAAGTTAAGCACCAAATTGTGGCACATGACCTCTGCCTCTCTTTTCTGCCCTAGTCAGATGAGCAATGAAAAGTGTATTGTACATGCTATAATCACCAACAGCTGTCACAAAGAGCTCTGTGGAAAAAAAGGATTTCTCCATTTTCTGTGGTGGTCTGCTTTCATTTTGCCCATTCGATTTTGTGTTTTTTCTAGATGATTCTATCCCTGGCACCCTTAATGTTGCAGTCACACAGGTGTTGCTTTTCTTGTTCTCAGTAGCTCTTCATTGACAGTGGTGTTTTCTCTTATCCCAGCATGCTCTCACTGTCACTGGCCAGTGTTAAGTCTATTTCAATGTGGTCCTCACTGATACCACTTGGGGTTTTATAACTTTCCATCAGTTCTTCACTGACATTGCTGTTTTCTCTGTCTCTGTCACTGATACTCTGGTGTTATCTCTGTTCTCAGTTCTTCACTGACATTGCTGTTTTCTCTGTCTCTGTCACTGATAGGCTGGTGTTTTCTCTGTTCTCAGTTCTTCACTGACATTGCTGTTTTCTCTGTCTCTCTCACTGATACTCTGGTGTTTTATCTGTTCTCAGTTCTTCAATGACACTGGTGTTTTCTCTTCCCACTAGCCCTTCTATGACACCAATTGCTGTTATCTCAATTCCCTTTAGCCTCTCACATATGGTCAATGTGCTCCTTTGTTTTAATCAGTGCTTCACTAGCATTTATCAGCATTAATCTCTGTTCTGCTCAGTGCCTGTTTGACATCGGTTGGAGTTTTCTTTGTTCACATCAACAACTCATTACAATAAAAATACATGAAGTCAGGAGGCACCACAATGTTATTTCAGCTCATTGAGCTACTTAGCAGATGTAACTCTAGCTCAAGCCAGCTAGTGAACCACTTCACCATGATGCAAAGAGAAAGGGGCGTGTAGTAGGAACTCTGAAGTGTTTCAGACGAGTTAGAAATCCTACAAGTCCTACTGAATAACAGCAAAATTCAAATATGAAAAGAAAGTGACACAAACGTGATGTGAGAAAGTATTTTATTACAAAAACAGGTTGTAGATGCAAGCAACATTATTCAAGGAAAAGACTTTCTTTGAAATAAATATGGTGGATTTGAGTACCTGAGCTACCTTGCAATGCCATCTTCTGTAAAAATGTTGTCTAAGAAGTCTTCTTTTTTAACTTTTCAAAATAGTATAACAAACAGTTTAAGCATATCATTTATCAGCATCTTTGCATCAAAATAATCATTCAGAATAATGTATAGCATTAATTATATTATTACATTTTACACACGCACGTGCACCCCATAATAAATTTTGTAGAATGAGGTAAATAAAGCAGTAATGTTTCTTAAGACTTTAGTCTTGCAAAGCAAAAAAAAAAGAAATAAAACAGTGGCAGAGGAGAAATATATTCATGCATCATATGCTTTGCCTAGTATTCTGTGAGAACAAAGAAAGCAAACAAAAGCTATATCTTTAGCTCCAAAATAGGTTATACAATGATGCATGTAATACACTATTTATATGATGCAGAGAGCAGAAGCATATAAAATAGGCTATTATCCATTGATTAATTATACTTTTCTGCCCATAAAGATGGAACTTGGGGGTACAGAGTTTGCAACCAAAGAAGATGGCACCTTAATTAGTGCACAGAAGTAATCAGGCGACAACTTTCTGTAGCAACAAAGTCTAAATATCTTTAAAACTTTCATTGCTAATCTTTATTTTCAAGACAGTTCTGAGATTGCCCTACAAAAAATGTTGTTCTTGATCTGGAGAAGGGTGCCTGATGATTTAAAAGCCAGTTTATTTCAACTCTCAGGTGATCAAGACTACTTTATGTGGTATTTTTGCAGTTACAGTATGAAAAATCAAATGTTCACATGAGCAATCTGTTTTTCAGGCTCTAAATAACAGCAAATGTTCATAGGAGTCAGCATTATTTTCAGTGAAGTTTTTGCCACCCATAGGGGTTCATGGTGTAGTGAGGTAAGGGAATTTGCCCTTACCCTGCTGTTGTATGATCTCAGAGTTGGTACATATAATTATCAGGGTGTGTGGGGTGAGTAGCTTCCCTGGTGGGGGTAAAGGGTGTGCTTGACCCCTTCAAAAAAAAAAAAAGTTATTTTTAATTGTTATTGTTTTTTATCACAATCTAAAATGATTGTTCCTTCACAGTCAGTATTTTGAATGTTTGATGTTTAATGATATACTCATACCCATATGTGTATATAATTTTATATATAGATATATATATATATATATATATATATATATATATATATATAGCTATACATATGCATGTATATATAGATATATGGATATATAGATACATACAAAACATTTGTTGTGAATCTTCCCCCTTATAAACTTATCATTCTGTGTGACTTCATCCTATTATGTGGCTATCATTTAATGTGAATATGCCCTCTTATCTATTATTTTATGTGGCTCCACCACCTCATGCAGATTTTTCATGTGACTCTGTCCTTTTAATTTAATTATCATTTTATGTGTCTTCATCCTTTCATACAGCTTAATTTTATGTGTCTGTTCTCTCTTAAATAGCTATCATTTTAAGTAACTCCATCTGTGTAACTCTGATTTTATATATGTCCCTTCTTGCGTAACTGTCATAGTATGTGACTTTAATATCTTATGTAACTACCATTGTATGTAACTGTCCTCTTATTTAGCTTTCTTTGTATATGACTCTAGCATCTTATGTAGATATGGTTTTAAGTGTCTATGGTTTTAAGAGTCTATATCCCATTATGTAGCTATGATTTTATGTGTCTTTGCTTTTCTGTGTAAGTACATTTTTATATGACTCTATCCTTTTATGTAACTTTGCTTTTATTTTTGTAGTCCATTATTATGTGACTATCAGTTTTATATGGCCACCATCTTATGTAGCTATTCATTTATGTGACACTGTACTACTTTTACTTAGTTATCATCTTTCAAGCTGCTGCTGGCCTGTGTTTGCTGTTATTGTGAGACTACACTAGAATCCCACATTTAAGGTTTGACATTTTGTACTGTCTCTTTTCTTTTGCTCTTACTTATTGCAGTTGGTTTTAGCTTACATTTTCTTTGCTTTACATTTGTTTTATTTTAAATTCATGTTTATCTTGTAGTTTGAAAAGTAATTGTTTAGGACAAGTTAGGAAATATTTATTTTCTCTTCTCTGCTCTGTCTACAAAAGATATTAAAGTTAGCTGATCTGTGGAAAAAGTTGAGAAATAGCATTTATAATTTAAGGGAAGCAGAACAGGAAAAGATCTCTTTCATTTGGAATCACCACTGGCCTATGATGTCTGCTTTTGTGAAATTAACCCCTTAGGTTCATAGGTGTTTACTAGGTTAACAACCACTAGGGCCTTTATAAGCCTAGTCATGCAACAGAAATGCAGTCCATGAGTTTTTATGTCTTAGAGGTTATTCTAAAGGGGTACATTAGCTATGGCATGATTTAATGGTTGCCACTGTCCATTAAAAACATAGGTGTCAGACTTGAGTCAAGTTTTTAAGTAAATATTAGTCTATCAGTCGGCAGACTACTACAAGCATAGCTAATTATCACAGGTTAGAATCAAACACTGTACCTTGTATTTATTGCCAACCCTCCCATTTGGAAGCTTCTCCTAGTTACATTTGAAACTGTACATATTAGTAAGCATTTAAAATTAATTTTAGGAAGGCAATCCTCTTAGACTGTTTAAACTTAAGTTACCATTTATTTCGTATCTTTTCACTGTTTAGTGCACACTGTAATACAAAGTGTACTAATCAGTTTTCTTCCATCTTACTTTCAAATTATAAACATCTGGGCAAGCCTACCTATCTCTGGGAGCGTACAGACTACATCTCAGCAATCAGCTTGGGAACATTGCTGTTGTTTTGCTCCTGATGAGATAAAGACAAGATGGAGATTATTTGCTAGCCTTCCTGGATGCAGCCAATCCCTGGAAAACATGAAAGCTGCTTCTTAAAATCCAGCTTGGGATTAGTACTAATATTATGCTCCTTGAGAGAGGAGGAGCAGAGTGACATTGATGATTGTCTGTGATTGGGCGGTGTGTATGTGACTTCCCTGACTGGTCAGGTTTTGGACCACAGTGCAGCTAGACTTTCTTGCACTGAGCTGCTGTATGTGCTGTCCAGGGCACCTACCAGAAGAACACTAAAACAAGGTTATAGACATGTACAATATCTGGGACAGGACTGCTGATCACCAGAGAGCCTGTCACCTGCTTCTCAGGAACTAGCTTAGGATAAGTTCTACTGTTTTACTTCTGATCAGGCAAAGCAGTGGGACATTGATTCCTGTTGTGTGAAGCTATGGTAAGTTCAGCATTAGTAGTAGTTGGATTGTAGCCAACAGGCAAATCACCACTATCTTGACAAACCCAATTTTGTCTTGGACTTCCAAGATATCTGTACACTGATCAACAGCTTAACTTCAGCTCTCTAGTCTTTTGGCTTTTCCTAGTTAGGGGTTGCCCCAGTACAAAAACACAAACTGAGAGTTAAGGGCCAGGAGCTCTGCCACTTTTAGTAAATTCAACTACTGACTAGTAAATACATTGCCGGATGCCAACAAAGAAGAAACTACAAGGACCTGAAAGAAAATCATCTAGAAAAGTTGACGCAGAAACATTGACTGGAAGGAATCCTCCAGCCATTCAGCAAAACGAAGTTAAAGCTCCAGCAAGAGATGGGATCCAGCATTCTAGAGGAAAAAAATAAGTTACATGTGCTCAGAGATGATTAAAATAAACAAAACACTGAATGAGTATATCAACTCAAATAAAAAGGCTGAATAAATGGAAGAAGCTTTAAACAGATATTCAAAAGAACTGATAAAATGGCAAAAAGCAGAGGTCAAAATGAACAAAAGGCTTGCTGTGTATGAGACCCCTCAAGAAGAGATGTGTCAAAAATGGTTGAATTAGAGAACAGAGAACATAGGGAAACCCTGTGATTTTCTGCTGTACCAGTGAAACTGGCAGGAACAGACTGTATTAATTTTATGAAGGCATAAATAAGCAATTGGACTGGTATTCCACAGCAGAATTTTTAATTGAAATGACACATCATGTATATGTTTCAAACTGTATAAGTAAAGATGCAATCCTAGCAGCAGAAAGAGTTGATATACAACAAAAATGTGGCTGAAAAGATAAGTATTTAAAGCTGGAGATAGTAAAGTGCTTGTGAAAAATTATTATTTACTGTACACTAGCAGAGGAGAAGCAAATTTGTTTTAGCAATTAAGGAATGTTGAGAGTCAGGTGTGAGAGTCATACTGCTGTGTTCTGTTGTTTTCAAAATAGTTTTCCTTTAGGATCAAAGTCATTTTTTGATACAGAACACACTAAGAATGAAATACAAAAGTTTGCTCAACAAAAAGTGTGTCATTAAACAGACAGGGAGTCTGCTTCTCAGTCTGCTGGTAATAAAACTCATAAAGATACTTTGCCAGTGAAACATTTTCCAATATTCCAAAGGATAATGCTTGAGAGACAGACAAAAGCTCAGTAGTTGACTGGAAGAAATGAGAGAACTTTGGAAGTGAACTGGAGTTGGAAGATGTAGATGAACAGGAAGAAGACAAGCTACATGGAAATTAATGAATAAATGTGAGATTACAAACCATCAGCTGCATTTGTGAAATATGGCTGTACAAAAAAATAGAAAGAATGGACTTTTATGAGTTTGTTAAACCTTTTGTAGACTGAAATGCTTCTGCCTCACTTCATGTCATTAATGTTTGGAAGGACACCAAGGGGAAGGGAGAAGGAAGAAAAAATAAGTAAAACAATTTCTGTTCTTAACAGTATTTCTATAAAACATTTCATGATATAAATGACATATTCTATAGTAAAGTATTTTCAGATTCTGTTGTATGTGATGAAGATACTAAATTAAACATATGATGTTTTTCTTCCTTTCTTTTTTAGTATTAAGAGATGTATGCATTCCAATGCAAAAACAGAAAAAAAAGGTTGCACAAAAGCATGTTTAAGTTAATAGGCTGCAATCCTGGGTTGCTGAGGTAGGGAACAGGGCGTAAAAATACACAGATCATTGTATATGTAGCACTGGTATGTTTTTCCTTACTTTTGCATAGGTAAATATCTGGATTAAGAGCCTTGACTTAATTTAATAACAAATGGAAACAAGTAAGCAAGAGAACACTGAATGAAATAAAAACACTTTTTTTAGCAATAAATATTCAGCATGACTTTAGATGCCTGCAGCTGAGGGTTACATTTTTCTTATGATTCAGTGGAGACAAGCTGATTATAGGGAAATAAAAGCAAAGGTACTGGGGAATAAAGACAAAACAAGAAAAGACAGCAATTACTACAAGTAGGAGCAAAAGCAGTAGCATGTGTCTTAGCATGGATAACCTTAGCTTTAGGTTAGATAATGCCTATGTGTGCAGCTAATTATTTGAGACAATTGTTTCTGTGGGGGATTATACTTCATTATTTGAAGATATACACAGCTGTCTGTGTTTTTATTAAATTAATAGATTATGGGGGTGTTCTGGTATTTTTGAGAGTATTCTTAAAAAGTCTTGTAAAGTGTGACATGGGTTCAAATGGAGAGGGCAAGAAACAATGGATGAGGATTATGCTGGCATGTATTCATATTCCATGTAAAACTGCTATTATACAGCTTAAAAAATCCATCAAGGAATATTACTTATAGATGGTGACTTTAATTTGATTTATAACAGTGAGGGTATATCTGGGGGACATAAAATGGAAAATATAACTAAAGAATGTAGATTTATAAAGAAATTTCTGAAAATGGTATGAAATATGTGATTTCAGTCATAGAATCTTGTAGATAATTTACATATTATTTCCCAAGGTAAAATAACTGGGCTAGACTAGACATAAATTATATTTCACAGGGATGTGTACATTTAATTGAGGGCTTTGATGTACATCCAATAACCATTTCAGATCATGTGCCAATAATAACTAAGATAAAAATGAAAGGTAATGAAGTGGAATCGAGTCACTGACACTTCTCTACCTATCTGTTAAAAAGAGAGGAATTTAAGAAATGGGTAGTGGAAATTATTCAGAAGTGATTAGGAAAGATAGAAAGTTATTCAGCAGTTATTGCTAGTGAATGGGATATAATGAAAGTGGAGTTTTAAAATAGAATAGAAATAAAAGAAAACTAGATATGGTTAAGAAGTAACAATAATTATTTAGAGGGGTTGCCAAAGGTTAAAGTATTTTAGAATAAGTGGAATATCACAGAACAAGAACAGGCCAACTGCAGAGTGCTAAAGAGAAAACAAGTGAGTATCTGGATAATATACATGAGTTTAGAAAGATTGCATTTATGCAACAGTTTTTGATGATATCTCCAGAGCATAAAAACTTTTATTACAACAACTTAGGCAACAGAAAGCAGAAATGGACACTGACAAACTTAAGGAGTCTATAAAAAAAAAAAAAAAAAAAAAAAAAGAGGTATTAGAGGTCATTTGGAAATTTTATAAAAATTTGTATAAAGCAGAGAAATGTGGAAATCAATAAAAGCACAAATGGAAGTATTTATGGAAGACATAAATATGCCAAGGTTAGAGGAAAATGAAGCCAACAATTAATAGTTAAGATAGGAGGAGATGAGATAAAAATGGTGATGTATAACTAATCTGCAGGAAAGGCTCCAAGAATAGATGGTATTCTAGTGGAATTTTGGAAACTAGGAGTGTAAAAAGTGATAAAGATCTAAAAAACAACTGTGGTGGCTATAATGCCTAAAGATGGCAAAAACCCATCAGATCCAGCTTCATATAGGACCATTTTAATTTTAAACCATGATTATAAAGTATTTATATCTATAGTGTCTAAAAGAATGGCAAAGGTATTGGCATAACTGATAGATATGGATCATTATAGTTTTCCTGACAGGAGACAAAACATTTGCCAACATTAATGTAACAGTGATCCAGACGGAAGCAGAATGTAAGAAAATACCACTGCTATTGGTGTGTCTTGATGCAGAGAAAGCATTTGAAACAGAGATAGGTCTTGGTCAAATGGGGCCCAAGGCAGGTTAATGGATCAGGGCCCCCACACACATAGCAGCCCCCCTGGCAGTCATTCCAGTGCCTCCTTACTTTGCTATTTCTCCACAGTTACTATAAGCACTGTTCAAACCTGTTAGTGTGCATACTAGTTTCTTCTTTACTTCTACAATTATTACAGATATTTGGATTTAATTTATCACTTTTATTTCAAATTTTATAGCACAAACCCTGATAGATGTTTGCTAAAGCAAACAGTGCAGTCTCACAATTAAAACAGACAGCATTAACAGTAAACTACTCTGCCCTTGAAACTCACATTCATTGAAATGGAATTGAAACCATCACTCCAAGAAAATGAATCTGGCCAGTGGCAGATTGTTTAATTTTGGATTGTTTTCAAAACCATATGTCCTTTGCACAATTTTTTTTTTGACCATGTGCACATGCTTGTGTTCTTTGATTCACCTTCTTGATTTTATTAAATTGTATTTCTTGTATAATACAGCACCACTTGCTAAAGTGTGTTTAAATGTGTATGTGTGAACATTTTTCGATTAAGCAATGAAACAAAACATATGAACAAATCATGACAAAACTGCCATTTCAGACCATTTCAACCATAAAAGGCAACTCAAACTTCTGTCATTACAATCCAAAATATCAATCAATTTACACAATCTCTGCAGAAGTAAATATCATCTGAATAATTCCACAATAAAGAGATCATCTGTAACTAATGAAGAAGTTGCTGTTAGCAAACAACTTTATATTTCAGTGTTTCATCTACAAATTCAGTTCCTGCAGCCCTTGAAGAATAAATTACTTATGTTACATTAAACAATGGTAAGCTGCAATAGGGAATGGATGGCAAACTGACAACAGGTTCATAGTTGCTAGGCATCTCATCCAAAGGAGGACATTCTCAGGACTGCATTGGCCTCGCCACCACCACTTATAGTACAACACATTATCAGCAATATAAGCACATGATGTAGGAGTAGAAATCACATGCCTCTGCATCAAAACAAGTATGTTACCTGTTATGCAACTAATAGTGCCTTCAATTGCTATAGCACAAACAGTGACAAGCATTTGCTAAGTAAAACAGTTGCACATTGAAAACAGACTTAGCGTGAGCAGCAGTAAACTTCTCTTCCCTTGAATCTCAGAAATCCTTGAAAATACACTGAAGCTCACAATTCCTTGAAAATGCACTGAAACTCATTTTTTGAGTAGTTGGTGTAGAGTATTCAGGTTCTTATCTCCTGTAATTAAGATACAGGGTTTGAGTCTGAGCAAATTAACTAACCTGCCATCCCTAACTAGGGAATTTTAGACACACATAAACACACACACACATACACACACACACACACACACACACACACACACACACACACACACACACACACACCTTACTGACGGTGTAGGCTCATTATCGAGTAAAGGCAGGCAACAGGCATCATGTTTAAATTCCATGAGTGTATGGAGAAAAGAAGAAGCAGGAATGTTGGAATGTCTTGCTTATTTAAAGGACACCAGCAAGTATGCACTTTGATGGATACACAAACACAGAGGGTGTTCTTCACTCCCTTAAAGGAGACATGCATTTTTTTTTTAAATTAAATAGTAAATATTATGGCAGTCCCCTAACCAACAGGCCCCTCCCAGCTAGTGGGGCCTCAGATCTGATTTGACAGAGTAAGCTGGGATTTTATGAGTAGGGCAACTGAAGCAGTTGCATTCCCTATACAATAATATGGTTATTTATGAGGATATATGAGGGACTGAATTCCAAATTAAAGTGGTAGAGTTCCTCTCTGATAAGTTGTGGCTGTACAGAGGAACCAGGCAGGGGTGCCATCTTTTCCCTTTTTTATTTGTGTTATATTTAGAAACAGTGGCAAAGAAAATAAGGGGCTCAGAAATTCAAGGATATAATTGGTATGGTAATTAAGAAGAGATGTCTTTAATTGCAGATGATGATATTTTGTACCTAATAAAATCAGAAAAGGACATTACAGTGTTGTGGAACATCCTGATACAGTTTCAAGTTTTTTTTTACAAGATATAACATTAACTATTTGCCCACATATGGCCTGGTTCAGTAATGCCCATATTTATGGAGACAAGATAAAATGAAGTGTTTAGGAGTATAGGTTAACATGATTCTGTTATGGCAGCTAAGGATGTATGAGAAGAGACTAAACAAAAGAATACTAAACCAGAAACGTGAAGCTCTTGTCTATGAATATGGATAGCAAGATACAAGCAGTAAAAATGTTTTAGTCCCTTTAGTTTTATACACGGGTCAGGCATATTTTTATCAATCAGATGTGAAGTTCTGGATAGTAATTAATAAAAAGTTGAAGGATTTTATCTGAGATGGGGAAAGACAAGAGATCCTTCCAATAGAGAAAGGTGGTTTAGGATTACCTGATTTGAAAGGATATTTTAGCGCTACAGAGTTAAGGCTCTTATGCATAACACAATCAGAAAGCTATAATTCAAAGTTGAAAGGGATGATGATGAAACTGGGATAAATTCTAGAAATATGGAGACAATGGGACTTTGGATGCAGATCCTTAAGGAGAATGACAGCAGTCATACATAATATTATATTCATAAATTAGCAGAAAGTATTCTAAGAACTAAGCCAGCATGGGAATGCAGAAAGGAGATTTGGCTGATAGGGATGACTGCCTTCTTTCCTGCCTTTCAAAGCTAGTATGGTCCAGTCTTCAGGCTAGTGCTGAATTCAGGGCTGTGATACTAGTTTCTGTGTTGCCCATACCTTACTTGGATAGAAGGAAGTTTCTCTGTTCACCTGTGAGAGAGGGGAGCTTTGAGCAGCCTATCTGTCCCTGAAGGAGTGGTTCCAGCCCAGAAGTTAGTAGTTTATTGGCCATTTTGGGCTAATTTCTATCTCTTTCATTTCCCTACTATAAAAAACATGTTTGCACAGTTTTGTATGCTGGGCAGTGCCGGTTAGCTGTGGTTAAATTATTCCCAGCTAAACTAAGTCTCCTCTTCAGTTTTTCCCTTGAAACTAGTCTAACTCTCAACTTAAGCACTCAAAAAGCATCCTAAAGCCCAGCACTTGCTCAGTCCTAATAGCAAGCACTAATATATCCTGACACTTGATTGGCCAGCAGGGCAAGGCTCTTTATTCACCCCTCAGCAACCAAGCAACTAAGCAGCTCACCCTACTATTCAGGCATGACCAATGGTCAATTTCAGGTGTAGTCTCCAGTCCAGCTGGTGAATCTAGGTATCCTGAGGCAATGTTACAACTGCCTCATGTACACAGACAACCCTCTCCGCCTACCACAAAACACTAACATATGCAAGAGATGCAATTATACAGCCAAACTGGAGGCTAAGCTGTTTTCACCCAAGACTGGAACAGACAGTCAAGAGGACAAGGTTAACACTTGCACCACACCTCCAGTCACACATACACCTACTAAAACAGCACTGGCAAAAAATACACATAAATACACAAAATCATACTCGGAGGCTCTAAATAAAAACCTGCAAAAACATCAAAGACCTCCAAAGCAGACACCCAAAAAACTTGCACCTCCCGTCACAAACCAGACAACATATAAAACACAAAATCAGTGTGCTGCACAATCACAGCCCTTAAGGCGAAATAACATACCTAACACACTAGTAATAGGTGACTCTATAGTCAGGCACACTGATGTCCCACTCATTAGGCTGGACAAGCAGAAGGTTACTGTTAGTTGCCTGTCAGGAGGCAGAATCCACCACATAACACAAGCACTCAGGTCACTCCTGAACAAGTACAAATATGACTCTGTCATTGTTCATGTTTGTGTGAATGACCTGAGACGAACCTCCCTGAACTACATGAAAAGAGACATGGAAGAGCTCTCTGATCATGTAGTCCAGGCTGGTCTGACCCTGACCCTGAGTAGCATCCTGCCCTCGCCAAGAATGATACCTCAGTATAAAGAAAAAATGATCAATTTCAACAATTGGCTAAGCTTCTGGTGTCATTCAAAGGGGATCCAATGTCTGCCAGTCTGGGACGACATGTTCGACAAGCCACGTTGCTTCGCAAGAGATGGCTTGCACTTATCACCCCTAGGCTTTCGAATACTGGCCAAGGCTCTTGCTGCCCCCATAGTGCCTTTTTCAGGCAAGGCTCAAAAGTCAAACCCACCTCTATAAACAGCACAATTAACAAAAAACTGAGGGTTATGCTACTCAATGCCAGGAGTTTAAATCTCAAAATGCACGCACTCGAAGCACTCCTCAGTATGAAGAACATCGACATCTGTACAGTAACTGAAACCTGGTTCAAGGCTCCAGAGAGCACCCCAGCACTACTGGGCTAAAACTCATACCACACGTTTTGGCCACAGAACACGGACTGAAACACAAAAGGAGGGGGTGTATCCATATTCATCAAGGATACCTACACCTCCAGGTTAGTGTTGCAGCATGATTCCTCTGAGATCATCCATGTGCAACTAACATTGGGCAAATCTGCAATGCATATTGTGGCCTGCTACAGATCACCCTCCATGACCCCAGACCCCCACTCCACCTTTCTGGAGACACTGGAAAACATGAAGTTCCTACCGAACACCCTGATATTAGACAATTTCAATTAACCTACCATTAACTGGGAAAACTACTCGAGTACAAACTCCCAGGCCCAGCGCTTCCTGGAATTAATCAACTCAAATGCCCTGAATCAGCTGGTAAACTCCCCTACCAGAGGTGAAAACATATTGGACCTGGTCATCACCAACATGAGCGACAGGTGTTCCACACCGGAGGTCAACCCGTTATTGGTTAGATCAGACCATAAACTAATCACTCTGGGATGTCCACACCACACCACCACCCCTATCTAAGGAAACCACAGTAAAAAACTTCTCTAAAGCAAACTTCACCTTACTTAAGACAAAGGTGGTAAGTTTCACAGCCCCCACGCTAAAGGATAACACTGCCCAAGATCCAGAAACCTTTACAAATGCACTCTATAAGCACCTGCAAGGATGCATGGGTAATGCCATCCCTAGCAAAACCAAGACTCACTCCTCTAAGAGAAAGAAACCAGTTTAGTGGACCCCTGCAATAAACAGGCTATACAACAGAAAGAGGAAACTAGTTCAGGAAAAAAGCAAATCCCAAGAAGGAAAGACATCCCTGATATGTATCAGTAAGAAACTAAGGTCCCTCGTAAAATCATCCAAGTCTAATTTCGAAAGAAAAATAGCCAAAGATTCAAAAGATAAACACAAAGCCTTCTTTAGCTATGTTAAGAATCTAAGTGGCAACTTGCAGATATGCACTGAACTACTGCAAAATAACACAAAATATACTGAACCTACTGATATTGCAACATCCTGGCAGATAGATTCAGTGCAAACTTCAACCCCCCCTCACCCCCAAAAGGACCCACAACAATACTGGAAAAGTATAGTGTCCCGGAAATCATAAACGCACAGGTGAAAACAGCCCTTTCAAAAGCCAAAAGCATAGCATCAATGGGGCCACATAGTGTCCCAGGCGGTGTCTTGCACAAACTATAGAACGAACTAACCCCCCACCTAAACACGCTGTTCAACCTCAGCCTCTCCACAGGCTATGCGCCCATAGAATGGTGCACAGCAATGGTTATTCCTCTCCACAAAGGAGGGGCCACAACTGACCCTAGTAACTATCACCCCATAAGCCTGACTAGCCTGGTCTGCAAGGCTATGGAGTGCATCATCATGGAATTAATTTACAAAGACAGTGGGAACGTCCAAACACTTGACTCAACCCAGTTCGGCTTTGTTAAGGGCAGATTATGCCTACTAAACCTGGTTGGCTTCTTCAAGACAGTCACTAAAGCCATAGACGAGGGAAAGGTGGCTCACACAGCCTACCTTGACCTCGCCAAGGCTTTTGACACCATTCCCCACTCAGGTATTACAGAAAAATTCACCAGCCTGAACATAAACCCCTACATCACGAGATGGGTAGCCAACTGGCTTGCAGACAGAACTCACACGGTATGAATAGTGGGCTCCAGGTCCGACTCTAAACCAGTCACAAGTGGTGTCTCGCAAGGCTCGGTCCTGGGACCCCTACTGTTCGGCATATACTTCTCAGAAGTACAGGCAAACACAGGAGGACTATAGCTAACCAAGTTCACCAATGACTGCAAACTGGGAGCCATAATTGACTCTCCAGCTGACACGGACATCCTCCAAAAGGGCCTTACTGAGACAGACACCTGGTGTCAAAGTCATGGCCTGAAGCTAAATGACAAAAAATGCATAGTCATCCCATTTGGGAAAAACAAAACACCCACAAATTACCACATAGGTGGCAGCCCTCTTAATATGAAAGAGGTAATAAGAGATCTGGGGACTCAGGTAGATAGTAATCTCTCCTTTGACAATCATATTGCCAAAGTAGTTAGGAAATCCTTCTATGTGGCCCATCTAATTACTAAAGGGTTCGCATCTAGAAATAAGGAAGTTATAGTGCCCCTCTACTCATCACTCATCAGACCCATCATAGAGTACAATGCCCCATTTGGGAGGTACCTCACAAGACACTTCCAAGAGCTAGAAAGACCACAAAAGTACCTCACCAAGAGGATTACTGGCCTCAAACATATGTCCTATGCAGCCCAACTGGAAAAACTCCGGCTGTACTCAGTGGCATATCGCTTACTCAGAGGTGATCTCTGCCTGACTTACAAAGCCATGTCCAACTCAGAATTGATGGACATGCTCCATCTAAAAAAAATCCAAGTCACTGCAAGCCATGCACTCTAGTAAGGTAAACCTTGCCACAACAATAAATAGAACATGCTGGAGGGATAGATTCCTGTCACAGAGACTCCCCATGATTTGGAACAAAATTCCAACCTTGACGAATGGATGGGTAACAGAAAATGCACCTCTGGGATCACTTCATTGGCTCTGCTTGACAGAGGCTCAGTTAATTAATCAGTTGTGTGGCAAAAGCTGACACACTCTGGCTAGGCTTATAAATGCCCTCGGGCAGATAGTCTAGTACATACCTATGAACCTATGCAATTAGGGATTTGGAGAATAGACAAGAGGGTCTGGAATTTACTGGAGGAAACTGGCAAAGGACCCAAGGTTTTGGGAAGAAATAATTAGAGGGGAAGGTAATAAAATGGAAAGTGGCCAAGAAGACATTTTGACTGCAGGCTAAAGACTGCCTTCCTTATCAGGGATAGACAACAGCAAGGAGAAAGGGATAGGGGAATTCTAAATGAAAGACGTAAGCTGCTAGAGTGTTTAGTTGAATACAGAACAGAAGCTGCTGTTAGAAAGAGATCATTAGTAAGGCATATAAAATATAATATACCTATAAACATCAATCAGAATAGGTTAGAAAAGATTGGGAAGAGAGACTGGATAAACAATTCACAAAGAAACAAGGGGAGAACATAGATATGGCTTTCAAATCCTAGAAGACTTAGGACTTTTTCTTGGGAGTGTTTGTATAGGTATTTTTAAGGAAATGATATGTTTGAGCCGGGATACAGGATCTTAATTGCCTAGACATAGTAAGGCTCAATTCTGATGACTGTTAAAAAACACAATTACTGGAAATGGAAATCAAAATCTAAATCAACCACATTTCAAGTAATGAATATTGTAACACAGATATAAAAAACTGGAAATAAGATATTCGGAAAGGGGGAGGAGCAAATTACTTAGAAAAAATGGAAATTGTAGGAAAAATACATGCAGAAAAATCTTTTTGGAGGAGTTTTAAGGGAAGGCAGGGATTGGCCAGTTTATGATAGATTGGATGGATTATATTATACAGAAGAATATATGTGATTTACTGTGTTTGTAACTGTGTACATGTTAATATGGTTTGTTTTCTTTTATTTTCTTTTATTTAAATTTAAGTTTGCCTATGTCTCAAATCCTAATTAATGAAAGTGTTTAAAAAACTAATTCTGTCTTTTCAATAAGGCCTGTTAGATGAGAAATAGTCTAACATAACTTCAGAGTATTACTATAAATACTTCGTCCATAAATCTTCAGGGTCTTCTATAGTCACCTCCTTTCAACTGTCAATTACTATGACCAGCTCTTGTCTTCCATTCTCTGGCAAAGTTGCCCAACAATCTCCTCTCACCCCATCTGTAGCCTATCTTACTGCATTAGGTGTTTTAAGGCATTGTTGCAACTGTTTTAGCCTTATCAACTGTTCACTGCTTCTACCAATTGATAATACAACTTGCAAGACATTTAGATAGTTAATAAATATGGAGGCAAACATCTTGCATCAGACCACTGTCTTTAAGCACCATACACTTGTAACACCACACCAGTCACAACACACTACTGAGGCTAAAACTTTTGCTGAAAATATAAAATAAATATTTTTAAAGCCTCATAGATCACTCTCTAAAGGATCTCACCCTTCATCACACATGGCAACACCTACTATTTCTCCACTCTTGCATACTGCAATTCTTCATAGATCACCCAAGTGTCATGTAACCCCCTAAGGTCCTCTGAGTGTGTTGCCACACAGGTAAATGTCTCAGTCATAGATGACTCTATAGTTAGGCACACAGAGCCACACTCAACAGTCTGGACAAAAACAGGGTGACTGTAAGCTGCTTCTTCAGTCCTATGATATGTGATGTTTCAAGGGCTCTGCAGTCACTTAAACCTGATAAGTATAACTACAACCTTGTGATGGCCAATGTGGGAGTGAATGATCTCAGGTTTTTCACCCAGTGGGCTTTGCAAAGAGATTAAACTGACCATGCATATATTTGATTCAGGAAATACGTTGGTCCTGAGTAGCATATTGCTTTGCTCAGGGATGATGCCTAGATACTAAAACAAAATAGCTAGCATTGAGAACTGGTTAAGTAGCTGGTGTCATTCCAAAAGGACACAATACGTGCTGGCCTGGGATGAGATGCTAGTTAAGACTTCTTTGTTTACCAGGGATGGCTTACACCTCTCATATCATGGTTTTTCACATTCTTGTTTGCCATTGCTGTCCCTATAGAGCCTTTCTTAGGAAACATTTTCATACTAGACATTTCTACATAACAAACTCAACCCCAAATTTGGATAACATTGTGGTGGCACTACTCAATTTAAGAGTCTAAACCAAAGATGCCAGGACTTGAGACCTTCCTGCAACTCGAACACATTCATGTCTCTGTAGGTACTGAGACATGGTTTCAAAGCAATGGCAGCACTCCCTCTTTAACAGGATTTAGCGCCTATCATGCCTTCAGGCCCTTGGGTAACTGCAGAGGAGTATTTTTATTTCTCAGAAATATCACTCCCCCACATCAAATTACCCACAGTCCTAACGTGGAGTTCCTGGAGACCAAAATCATCTTTAACAAATCTAACTATTATTTCATTGCTAGCTATGGATCCCTATCAATATCCCCAAAAGATTATGGAAAGTTCCTTAATACCATTGTGGGTTAATATAAAAACCAAATGCCTTCTTGCTAGGGGACTTAATAAATCTTTAAAAATGGATATTCTCAGCATTTCCTATACTTTGTTAATAGAAATGCATAGCAGCAAATTGTACAACTATCTGCTACAGACTTTAAAATCCTTGACCTGGTCCTTACCAGCCTATCCCCTGTCTGTACCCCTCTAAGCATCTCCACATCTCTATTTTAAGACTGACAACAAATCAGTTACCTTCTCTGTAAGGCTTAATGCCACATCCTATTCAACAAATGAAATCTAGTTCAGGTACTTCACTAGAGCAAATCAACTTCAGCTGGTAGAACGCTACTGAAAATTCCCAGTAATCCCCCACAAATGGACCCAAGATATGTGCTACATTCACCTTCAGTTTTTACCAGCACCTGAACAGCTGTATGCAAAAGTCTATACCTCTACACTAAATAATATAAAGGTAAATTTAGGATTAAAACTCTCTAACAGAATTCCCATATTAATAGCCTATATAACAAAGGAAGGAAACCAATGAAAAGTTGTAAGAAGCATGCCAAAAAGAAACCTAAGAACACTACTAGAAAATGTAATGCAGATTACAAACTTTAGCTCATTATAAATATCAAAGGAAATGGCAAATCTTTCTACAGCTCTCTCTCTCTCTGTCTTTTGGCTTTTCCCAGTTAGGGTTCGCACAGCGAATCACCGTGTCCGCTCATGATTGGCAGTGGAGCTTTTACGGTGTTGACTTGCCAGCCCGGTGCCCAACCTTCCACAGAAGGCACACACATGCACACACTCATGCCTAGGGCCAATTTTAGCATGTCCAATCCACTTGCAGCATGTCTTTGGGGATGTGGGAGGAAACCGGAGCACCCAGAGGAAACCCACATGATCACAGGGAGGACACGCAGACTCCGCACAGAAGACACCCCCGCCAAAGATCAAACCGGAGAGCCTCTTGCTGTGAGGTGACAATGCTAACCGCTGCACCACTGCGGTCGTCCAAAGTCAGGAAAATAAGGAATAGTGTCCAACAATGCACTGAGCTCATTTATAATAATACTGTTCCATTTCCAATGATAGCCAATATATATGCAAACATATTTAAAGCTAACTTTACTATCCAGAAACATTTACTCCTCCCTGTAATCATCTTGGTACAAGTCATATAATCTTTTGTTTTTCTTAAGAGCAGGTTGTGTTTCATGAACCTGGTAAACTTATTTGAAAAGTTCACAGAAGATGTGGACAGTGATCACACTGTGCATGCTGTTCATTTCAACTGGACCAAGCCTTTTGGCACTACCTCTAATGATAATATTATTGAAAAGGTAGACATACTTAATGTAAGCCCTTACATTGTCCTCTGGATGGCAAAATGGTTATCTGACATTTCAATTTACAATCTGGACTAATTAGATTTTTCTGAAATTCACAAAATTCTTAAAAATTGTCTCTAACACCATGGTTCAAAATCATTAAACCTTTTTGGTGCATAGCCTTTCTTATAGTCTAACTCATATGATATTACTGGGAAAACTGTAGTTTTGAATATATGGATCTTTGGAGACAATGCTTTATTCATTGAAATATTATCCAGATTTGCCACTGCATAACTTCCAAAAAGCAAGCATCTTTTAATTTCATAGCAACCGAAAACTCAGTGACCACATAACAGCACTTTAATAGAAAGTATATAAAACAAATATGTTTTCCTATAAAATGCTTTTTCAAGTATTTAAAACTACACAACATGACAATTCAATTTAAATAATTAAACAAAAATCACAAGACCAAAACTCTAAACACTCAATGAACATTTATAAAGTTGTCTCGATTTAAGTACTAGTCTAAGATTAGTAACCCCTTATCTGCTCACAGTCTATTAATCCAAATATATCATGCATTTTCAGTATGAGTAACTATATCGCCTACTATCCTGTTCGCTAAAATAATCTGAAGCATGACAAAAACGTAATAAATCGTTGTGTCTGTATCACTGATGTGTTTAAACAATGCTTTAGTAATAACATTACCTCTGATATTTGAAATGATCACATATACATTCCTTCAACTTAAAACTGAATTTACCTATATTGTCAGGTGAACAAAGTACACATACTGCTAAATAAACAATATTTTTGGAGTTGCAGTTTGTAAGCTTCTTCAAGTAATATTTATTTCAGGTAATTGGATGTACTTGAGACATACCTCCCTGGACTATATGAAGAGAGACATGATTGAGCTCATTGAATATGTGTCCTAGGCAAGTATGTCCCTAGCCTTAAGCAGTATTCTACCGTCACCCAGAATGATGCCTCAGTTTTCTTCTTCTTTCGGCTTTTCCCGGTTAGGGGTCGCCACAGCGGATCATCTGTCTGCTCATGATTGGCAGTGGAGTTTTTACAGTGTCGAGTTGCCAGCCCGGCGCCCAGCCTTTCACAGTAGGCACACACACATGCACACACTCACACCTAGGGCCAATTTAGAGTGTCCAATCCACCTACTGCATGTCTTTGGGATGTGGGAGGAAACTGGAGCACCCGGAGGAAACCCACGCGACCAGAGGAAGGACATGCAGACTCCGCACAGAAGGCACCCCAGCCGAGAATCGAACCGGAGAACCTCTTGCTGTGAGGCGACAATGCTAACCGCTGCACCACCGTGGCAGTACAAACAGAAAATGACTGACTTTAACAATTGACTTAGTTTCTGGTGTTATTCTAGGGAGATCCAGTACTGACAGCCTGGGAAGATATGATCGACAGACCACAATGCATTGCTAGAGATGGCCTGCATCAGTCTCACTTGGGCTTCAGGCTTCTGGCAAAGGTCCTTGCCACCCTCATAGTGCCTTTTTTAGGAAAAGTCATGAGGTCAATACTACCAGCATAAATATTTCAACAAAATGCAAATTAAAGGTCATGCTGCTAAATGCTAGGAGTCTAAATATGAAACTGCACTCATTGCAACCATTCTTAACCCTGGAAGATGCTGACATTTGAGCAGCCACAGAAACCTGGTTCAAAGCTGCAGAGAGCACCCCAGCCTTACCTGGTTACTCATCTTATCATACATTCAGACCCCAAATTGTGGGCAGCAAGGTCAAAGGAGGTGGAGTTTCAATATATATTAAAGACACACACACCTCCAGGCTGGTCAAACAGTGTGACACACAGGAGACACTCCAGGTGCAGTTAACTGTTGACAGGACCCCTATTCAAATTATAGCTAGCTACAGGCCATCAAATTTGACTCAGGATGTCCACTCTACCTATCTGGACCTCTTCAAATATATCAAGATTCAACCCTTTACCCTGATCCTGGGTGACTTTAATTACCCAACCATAGATTGGGAAAACTACTCATGCCAGAACACAAATGCCCAGAGATTTCTCGATTTTATCAATGCAAATGCCTTGAACAGCTAGTCCATATCCCCACAAGAGGTCATAATATCTTGGACTTGGTATTAACCAACATGAGTAACCACTGCACCACCGCTACAATATCATTCTCCCTGGCAAGATCTGACCATAAAACAGTCACTTTTGAAGTCACCATCTCCCCTAACCCCCCTCTAGCTAGGGTCGAACAAAAAACTTCTCCAAAGCTTATTACAGCCTCCTGAGGGATGGTATAAACAGCTTCACAGCCCTCCTCCCCCGTAGTAACTGGTACCAATGTCCAAATCTACACCAAAGCACTATATGAGCATTTATATAGATGCATGGAATCAGGAATACCTGAAAGGACAAAATCATCCTCCGCAAGGAAAAGTAAACCTGTCCGGTGAACATCTGCAATAAATAAACTGTATAACAAAAGGGAAAATTGCTGTCTAGGACCAAGAAAGAACAGGTGCCCAATTGGAAGAAATCTTTCCTTAGCCTGAACAAACAAATAAGATAACTAGTGAAATCCTCTAAAGCCACCTTCGAGTCCAAATTGGCCAATTCTACTAGTGCCAATCATAAGGCCTTCTTCACATATGTCTACAATCTCAAAGGAAACACCCAGGTCTGTTCAGAACTGGTGGTCAAGGACACCACATACACAAATGCTGCAGATATAGCCAATCTACTAGCTAACAGATTCAGTGAAAACTTCTCCCTTCTGTCCCCCCCCATCAGTAAATCAGACATCCCCAGTATCTGACCCCACCCCTTATCTCTAGGGAACAGGTTATCAATCCCCTCTCAAAGGCAAAAAATACAGCCTCCATGGGACCCGATAACATCCCAGGCTGCATCTTACATGAACTCAGGCATGAACTTGCAGCACCATTAGGCACCCTATTCAACCAAAGCCTGAGGACCGGCTTTTTCCCAGCTGAATGGAGAACAGCCACTGTCATCCCTTTACACAAAGGTGGAGCGTCCACCGATCTGGGAAATTATAGACCCATCACACTAACTAGCCTGATCTGCAAGGCCATGGGACAGATTATCATGGACCTCATTAAGAGGGACATTGGCAACTTCCAAACACTTGACCCCTCACAGTTTGACTTTGCCAAGGGGAGGTCATGGCTGTTAAATCTGGTCGACTTATTTGAGACATTCACCAAACTCATGAATGAGGGGAAGACGGTGCACATTGCCTACCTTGACCTGGCCAAAGCCTTCAACACTATTCCTCACTCAGGCATAATAGATAAAATCTGTCAACTAGGCATCACTCCATATGTTACCTGATGGGTATCAAACTGGCTCTCTGATAGAACCCATCTAATCAAAATAGAGGAAGCCACCTCAGGCAGTAGATCTGTAATGAGCAGCGTACCCCAGGGATCATTCTTGGGGCCTCTGTTATTCGGGATATACTTCTCTAAGGTGCAGGTCAAAACCAGTGGGTTATGGCTGACCAAGTTTTCAGATGACTGCAAGCTGGGAGCAGTCATCAATTCCCCAAGTGATGTGGACTTCTTCCAGTAGGGTCTCACTCAAACAAATGACTTGTGCTAGAAACATGGCCTCAAGCTGAATGCCAAAAAATGCATCATCATCCCCTTTGGGGAGAGTGACATCCCCACATATTATCACATTAATAACAATGGCCTGAGTACACAATCAGTAGTGATGGATTTTGGCACCCAGGTTGATAGCAACCTGACTTTTGACCACCATGTTGCTTCCGTTGTATGGAAATCTTTCTACATGGCCCACCTCATAAGTAAGAATATCTCATCGAGGGACAAAGAGATTATAACATCCCTGTATTCTTCCCCTATAAGGCCAATTATTGACTACAACATCCCCTTTGGCATGTACCTCACAAAGCATATGCAGCAGCTGGAAAGACCAGAGAGGTTCCTCACCAGAAGAATCCAGGGCCTCAAACCTCTACCTTACACAGATAGGCTAAAATCCCTTTCCCTCTACTCAGTTTCATACAGACTCCTCAGAGGTGACTTCTGTCTGGCATACAAAGCAATCTCAAACTCCGCCTTGATGGGACTGCTGCATATCCAAAAGTCAAGCTCCACTCAAGTAACCCATACGCATGACATTATCATGGTCTGTGATATCAATAAGACTTGATGGCAGGGCAGATGTGTGTCCCAGAGACTTCCCCATCTGTGGAATAGACTCCCTTTCCATGTCAAGCAGAGGACCTCATTATCCCTTTTTAAGTTCAAGCTGGATAACTGGATGGGAAACAGAAAATACACCCCTGGGATTCCACCTGTGTCCCTGCTGACTGGGTGCTAACTTGTCTAAACATAGGCTAAAATCTTGGCTAGGATTATAAGGGCCTCAGGGTCAATAGCCTAGTAACATCCTATGATCCTATGATCCTATAAGCATATGATCTTTAAAAATATACTTACAAAAATTGCAGTTCATATAAGGAACTGCACCTTAGCTTTGGATACATATGATATCAATATTATTTTTCTGTTATTTATAAAACAAGGTTTGTTTAAGATTCCAAGCTATTCCATAACCAAAGGGTGGATGATCTGACAGACAATGCTTTAAAGAGTGCATATTACTTAAAATATTCCAATCCCTCTTCAAAATACATTCCACCATGATTATATGTCTATTCTAAGTCAACGTTATTCTGATTGGTCGCCTACTGTTACTTATATTATTCACTGACATTATTCTGATTGGCCACCTTCTGTTACTTATATTATTCAGTAATATTACTCTGATTGGCTGCCTTTTGTTACTTATATTATTCACTGATATTATTCTGATTGGTCACCTACTGTTACTTATATTATTCACTGATATTATTCTGACTGGCCACCTTTTGTTACTTATATTATTCACTGATATTATTCTGATTGGTCACCTACTGTTGCTTATATTATTCACTGATATTCTGATTGGTCACCTTCTGTTACTTATAATATTCACTGAAAACTTTTCTGAAAATGCAGGTTTATATCTACTTTCGCATTTAATTGTAACAGCTGATTTCAGCTGTAATGATAGCATTTCATTATAATTTCTTACTTGAAAATCTGTTATAAAATATCACTCTGTCCCTCCAAAGAATTGTCATTATTGCTCTATTAGTCAGTGGAATAATTGTTTTTTTTTATAAATGTACCATTATGTGGTCACTGAGTTGGTTTCTTTGTTCACTTTAACTTGGATGTGCGGTTGCCTGCTTGAGCTGTCCTTTGTTTGCTGTTGATCTTTAAATTTCATGTCTGAAATATTTATTTGTAAAGCTCTTTGAGACTCAAGAAAAAATAAAATAAAATAATTCATTGTTTCCATTTCTCCCCTATATATTTGTAAAGAATTGGTAGGACTGTTGTAATTTATTATTTATGTATTTTTGTATTTATTTTAATGTTAAACAGTAAGCCATCATTTTGTACTTTCTACATCTTCAGCAGGCGGCTCAACTCTTCTTCATTTTCAACTTTCAAAATGATATCTGCATATCTGGGGCTGTTGTTATCTTTACAGCAAATTCGGCTCCAGCATCTAATTGTTCTACCTCAGCATTTTGCATGCTATATTTAATGTATAAATTAAATAACCATGGTAATAATATATGCCCTTGTCACACTCCTTTCTCAGTCTTGAGCCAGTGAATTACTCTATATTTGGATTTAACACCAGCTTCTTATTCCCTTACAGAACCCTCATGAGGTTAATAAGGAGACCTGATATCTCCATTTCTTTTAAACCTTGCCACAGTTTGTTATGGTCCACATGTTCAAAGTATTGAGAAGACAATACAGCAGAAAAAAAACCCACTTTTTCTAGAACTACCTTGCCTTCGCTATTACCTAACAAGTGTCAGCAGTTTGATCTCTGGCACCAGTGCCTCTTCGTAAAAAAAGGGGTGGATATCAATATTAAGAAGAAAAATTCATAATGTACAGAAGTGAAATATCTGTGCTCTAGAAGTAGTTAATTATTTTGCTGGCACCATATTTAAATAATACATAATTCAACCACTATTTCTCATGCATTTAAACTAATTGTGTGAACTGTTACTGTTTACGTCTGTTTTGGAGCACAATGTGTATATGTTAGAAAGCACCATGAAATCTATGTCTCATTGCTGAAGTTCCTGTACTGAAATAGTTCACCTCACTTACACTTAAAAAGGTAAAGTTTTTTTTTTTCCTCTGTTACCTTAAAATAATCATGCAGTGACAAGCACACATCCATGCAGGCTTTATCCCCACACCCCTTTAAAGCAGGGTCCAAAATTTCACTCCTACAGACTACAGAAAATTTAATTTCCAATACTATAGGAAAATAGAGGTGCAGAAGCTGATGCCACTAAAATGGTAGCACCTACAATTAGAAGAAAAAATGGATTTTATCAGGTTTAAAAAGAATCCCATAACCTTCATAAAATAAAAATATTACGTGCAAAAACAAACACCCATTGCACAAAATAAATGACTACAGCAAATTCCTCATTACTGCAACTTTTTCCACTGACAGAAAAAAAGCACTTATTCAACTACCATGCCATACAAAATACTTTGTAAAATTTCTGTATATTAATGTATATAAGCAGATGATGCTTCTTTTTTCTGTTTGTGTCATCATAAATTGTGTTACTGTAGACCTGATATTGTTAATTTCTAAACAATGATTCACCAGGCCTAGCTGAAATAAAAGTTTGTATTTGTAGTTTCTAATACATCATCATATATAAGATGGTATTGCTTCTTGCTGTCCATATTGAATGTTGAGCTTTTGAAATTTAGTCTCTTACATGCAGATTTCTATTTTGCACAATATACAAGGCCTCAAGGCAGACTCATGCAATGCTTATCTAACTGTGGATTAAGCCAGTATTATACAGGCCTTCATCATCTATTACCAATGTTTATGTTCTTGTTATATGTATAACAATCTGTATTTTAATGTTTCTCATTTCTTGTGCTTGTGTGCTACAGAGTGTGGCTGAATGGAATTCTTTCTCCCAGTCCACATATCTAGATATCAAACATTTACATTTACACTACTGCACCACAGTTTATAAAACCAGGAAGAAAAACACATCATTCTTTTTTCTTTCACTTTTAAAAGATATAGTAATTCCAGCCTCCTAAAAACAGCTGGGGTTAAATATTGAAAAATTCCCACAAGTTTTATTTATATTCCAGCACAGAATTAACACTGGCAACACTTCTAAAAAGAATAATTAAAGGCCTCCAAAACTGGAAAACTGAAGTATTAGCTTCCATAAATTAACTCATTTTGTAAAACACTAGTTCGGGTGAATTCCAAAGTGGTACCAAGCCAAAAAAAAATGTAGAACACACTTCTGAAACCCCGACAATAAATTTCCAACTCAGCTTCATGGATCCCATCAAGCTGAGAGATATGACACCTCCAATAAACCTTTAGCCTTCTTTAGGATTTTCCTGCCAGTGGGCTATGCCTGGTATACCTCCCATGACAAATGTATAGGTAACCATCCTCACAAGGTGCCCAATTCACCTCAACTAACAAACATGTCTCAACACGAAGGAGCAATTTTGCACTCTGAAGACCTTCTGGACTGCCTCTTTCTTCACTCTTTTATGAAAATTGAGATAAATTAGCCTTTCAGACAACTTTGTGTATTCCACATGCATCCTCCATCTCATCTTTTCATTTACTTTGCAAAGCTCATGAGCTTAAATAATGATAGAGGCACAGACTGGCTAGTAAATTAAGGGTGCTGTTACAGGACTCAGTTCTTGCTTCATCAACATACTCTGGTACACCATCCCATGTTATTACTGCCTCTGTCCACGTGCTAAATAATCTATCAGTCTCTTCTACCTTCATGGTGATATATCAGAGCTTTCAGATTACATCCTACAAGTCTCATAATTTTGAAAACTTAAATACAATTGTTAGAAAAAAAAAACAGTGAACTGAAAAATTTGTCTAAAATGTATTCATCCCACTTCCACTACACACACACACACACACACACACATATATATATGTATATATATATATATATATATATATATATATATATATATATATATATATATATATATATAGATAAATAGATAGATATAGATAGAGAGATAAATACTAATTATATGATAACTGCACATTGGAAACAGATGACTTACTTGACATTAGTATATATACTTCCCCCATAACAGTGTTTACATTTCTCCTCTTTTGTTCTGTGGATAAACTTACCCACTTCAACCTCAGAATGGGAACCATTACTTCACTTGTGATCAAGACCCCAAGACTATATATGTCCTTCCCCTTTGATATCTTTTCTCCTCTCACTTTCAGAGACCAGTCTGGTCTATCCCAGAGCAAAACAATTGCCCCTTATTTGGAAATGTTGATTTTCATTCCAACCACTTCACACTTAGCAGTTAATGCTCTTGTACATGTTGGAGATCACAGTAACATGATTCTGGAGATCACAGTTACTTGATAATAAAAGGTCAATCACAAACAATGTTGTTGTTGTCTTTCGGCTTTTCCTAGTTAGGCATCAACACAGCGGAACTCCGGTCCACTAATGATTGGCAGTAGATTTTCACAAACGCCGAGGTGCCAGCTCAACATTCAACCTTCAAGAAAGGCATGCTCATTTACGCACGTCTTTCGAAGCCCACCCAACCACGGGGAGGACATGCAGACTCCACACAGAAGGCACTCCCCACACTCCAGCTGAGAATCGAACGGGAGAGCCTCTTGCTGTGAGGCAACAATGCTACCACTGCACAACTGCGGAAGTCGTCGATCACAAACAATAAAGATGCAAATACCACATCTGTGGACTGGATGTATTCCAAACATTGGCTGCACCTTGATGTCCTGGCCATGTAACTTGGAAACACAAAAGTCTTCTCAACCGACCAGAAATCCACTTTATTCGAACACAAAAGTACTGAAAACTGAATAAGATTAAACGCTTTTCATTTAACACTTTGGCTGAAGTTCTTCAGATAAGCATGGCCATGTAAATCACAAACAGGAGATAAAACAAAGACATGCTCTTGCCATAATCATATGATTAACTCAAATGTGTTTGAAATAACACTGAAAATAAATGCACACGTTTTATCCCTGAAATACAAGGGATGAATAGCACATACAATGACCACAGGACAATTTAGTTATAGCACTTCACACAAGATATTTCAGGACACACAATCATATGACCTCTTCAAGCATAAAAGAGCACATGTAGGTAGATGTAACTGACAAACTTGAGACCTCCTCTACATCCGTACAAACAGGAAGAGTTGATTCAATTTTTTACAATGAAAATGGAAACCAAATATTTTTCCTGAATTATGCTCAGACATCTCCTGTCAGTACTCTTGTGTAGAATTTTTTTAGTGATACAGAGGCCTTCTTTCTGAAAATGGGGGCTAGTACCTCAGTTTGCCTATCCAAATGTATTGTTCTAGTCTCCCACATAACACTGATAAAGTATCAAAAGCACAACAATACAACAATGTTCCACACATTCTTCGTTTCTGGTTATATCTCATCCACTTTTATCACCATCATAACAGTGACCTCATCTACCAAAATAGATCCCCTTGTAGCAGTTACTTCTGGCATTGTCTCCTTGGAGGAAAGCATGTAGGACTGCTTCAGAGTACTCCTTCCTCTGCTCACCATTGTCCATAACTGAGGTAAAATGCTCTGAGTAATTTACTTAAAATGGCATTTCACATAGACACTGAATCAGAAAACAGCAGGGACTAAACATTTGGTAACTTGATTTTTTTCTCCCATTCACACTCTGTGCCCATGCTTTTCTTAGAGTAATAATCCAAATAAAACAGTAGGTACATCGTAGAATATTAGTTATGCTATTTTGTAACACTGTTGCTACTACAACGTTACATCTCTCCAATGCTACACTGTATTCTTCCTGCAATGATCGGACAGGAACTAGGGACGTGGCTGCTGTATTGGTTGGCAATTTGTAACTAACTGAGCATGATGTAGGGAAATTAAACTCCTTCATACAGTTTGTAAGTGTGCTTCTCTGGTTATTCCTTCATCTTTGGGAGACTTTTCCATTCTTTGTTTCTGTGCAAACATGAAGTTGGGACATAAAACCTGGAGGGAGAGGGGTTTGTAGGGCACTTGTCCCCCTGTAAAAATGTTGCCAACTCTTTTTTGTGAAGTTAATTTGTCATACAGTTCTGCTTGGTGAGTTGGCTCCTCAGGGATTTATAAATCATGGACTCACGGTGGAAGCCAGAAATACTTAAAGTGAAATTTAAACACTAAAAGATGTAAGAAGAAAACATTAAGTGCTGCCAAAAGTACCAACAGTAATCTGATAACTGGCTCATAGCATTATATGAAAAAGTAACTCATTTCAGAAGGCATATATTAGCTTCCTCATTGCCATTTTTCCAAAAGCATATGTAGCTTGCTACAATTACATTTTTTTCCATATTTTTTCTATCATAAGTAGTTTTGTGGGAATAGGCACATTAAAGATGGAGCTTTGAAGCTGTTGGGGAATAAATTTTATATGTTTAAGATTTTGTTAATGTTGTGTATTTCCATTATTACATGTTAATTCAGAGTGACTGCAATTTTACAATCCTGAATGGACTTTATTTTGTTATATTATAAACTGTGCAGTTTCTCTAGTCAGATGATAACGATGGGTTCCTATTGATTCTGATCTGCTGTCTTATTTTTTTTTCTTTTCTGTTAATATCCATGTTTTAGGATCTTAAACAGTAATCAATACATTTAGTTTGAATTTTACTTAAGGCGCAAAACATTTATTTACTAAGTCATGACACTGTTTGAACTTCATTTTCATTTATCACTTTGTCTATTAATAATTACATTTTACCTTTATATATTCATTTTTGAATTTTATTTTTATTATTGTGTTCACTACTTACATTGCTTTGTCTGTGAGTCCTTGACATTCAAATCAAATAAGTTTCAGCATGCTGACTTCAACCCTTCACAAAATCATCTTAACAAAAAATTTAAATCTGAATGTTTCTTACAAGAACCTGACCCCATGCAACCCTCAACCCTCAAACCTCTCTTTATATAATGTATATATTTATATATATATATATATATATATATATATATATATATATATATATATATATATATATATATATATATATATATATATATATATATATATATACCAACTCTGCAGTTGCTTAAATACTAAAGAATGGAGGAATTCCAAAATTCAAGGAATCCCCTGCAGTGCACACATAGTGATCAGGGAGTTCAACATTAGGGAGCAGTATTTAGCCATAGTGAACTTTATCCACTTTATGCTTGAGAAGGAGGTACAAGGAAGCCACTTAACTGACTTCAGTAAACTTGCACTTGAAGATTTACAAACAAATCAGATACAGATGTTTTTCTTTCCTGTAAAACAGCATAAAATTAAATAATAAAGTCATTAAACTTATAAAATAATACCTCTATATCATGTTTAGGTAAGGTCGTACTAGTTTTATGTAATTCTGTTTTCAGCTTTGACCATACTGACTTCAGCCTCATGAGCACGTCATGGCACACCTGACTAAATCCCCAGTATATCTCATACCCATACAAGGTGTATGCTTGGGCTTCGAGTCCAGTAGTTAGCATGCAGGATTAAGGCTATCAGTTGTTAATGAGCTGCTTCCTATAATCCAGGGTTCTATTCCCTCAGTCTACATTTGTCTACTCTGTGACACTGAACAAGTCACTTAGCTAGGTAAATGGTTCTGGGCCAGCCTGAAAAAGAATATGGAGCCTTGTGGCCTTTTGTAGCTAAGAAATAAATAAAGAATGATCCAGTCAGTAGCTGACCCTCACTGTCTTATAATGTCTTAGAAATGGACAAAATTAAGCAAATTGATTGTCAGACAAATATTCCACTGGGAGAGTAGGAATTAATGACCAGGAAGAGCCTAGTAAAAAAACAAATTTTCAGTGCCATCTTCACTCAAAGAGATGTGGCAACCTTTCCCATCTCTGCTCAACCTACTCCCTAGCATGTGCACACTTATCCTTTCCTGCTTGCTCCTAGACACCCAAGTTGCTAACTGAACTCTGGTCACTTGAGCCATAGTCAAAGCATAATCCTTTAATGCCAATGGATCTGATAAACTGTCACCATGTTTGTCACTGTTAATACTCAGATCACATACCAACTCATAAAAAAGGAAGTTACTAACATAAAAATAACTAAAATGCATAGGAAAAACACACAAAAAATGCCAATTATTTTTAAAATATAGAGTTGCACATAACCCACAGTCCTTTCATCAGTGATTTTAAATACTGTTAACTGACATAAGGGGTATGGGGTCACAGCAAGTTTAGCCACATTACAAGAAAATTAAACATTTCAAAGTACTAGTAATAAACTATATAAAAACTGCTTAACTGCACACTAACCTGCATTTGCAAGTAATATATCCATTACAGACACAATTCTCATGAGAAAAATGTATATATGGATACATGCGCAGACACACACACACACACACACACACACACACACACACACACACGTATGTATGCATGTGTGTGTGCTCACAAAATGCATCTTTACAAAAAAAGGCTCACACGAACTTGTACTCACACACACACACACACACACACACACACACACACACACACACACACACACACACACACATAAAAGGAGACAATCATTTCAAATTCACTGGTGACATCTACTGGACACATACCAAAACAGCATTATTATAACAAGAGATATGACATTAAAATGAATACAATAAAAAACTAAAACATAATTTTGCTGCTACTATGTAAGGCACAACAGTATAAGTCAAGTTAATTTTTTTTGCATATAAATTATGTTAATATTTCTTATAATTGTTCTCTTCAGCATTATATTTGTCTACTAAAGTACAAATCATGTTTCTTCCCAGACTTCATTTCCCATCCTCTTATTTTCCTTCTCTTAACATCCTTGCTAAATAAATGATCTATCTATCTATCTATCTATCTATCTATCTATCTATCTATCTATCTATCTATCTATCTGTCTGTCTATCTATCTATCTATCTATCTATCTATCTATCTATCTATCTATCTATCTATCTATCTGTCTATCTGTCTATCTGTCTATCTATCTGTCTACGTATCTATCTATATATATGTGTGTGTGTGTGTGTGTGTGTGTGTGTGTGTGTGTGTGTGTGTGTACATACATATACACACACGCACATAATATTATAAACATTACGAGTAAAATATATCGATAAGCATCAAAGGAACTATTTTACATTACCGATGTTAAAAAATACAAAATATATCCACGGCACAGAATGCCAGTAGGCATTAGTTGAAAACGGGGCATCCAAGTCATGACAAAGTTCAGGAATAAACCAGTTCTGATGCCAAACAAATCTTTATAAGTATTATTTTGTAATAAGTTGGAACTAATTAACTTATGGTTGATATCATATTAGATCATCCAAAAAAGGTGCGAGCTGTTTAAATTCAATACAACCAGTAGCATCGCCTAAAAATGCCCAGAAATGTCGATGAACCCATGATGTCATAAGCCATCATTAGTATTAACTTACAACATGTATTAATGCTTTAAATACAATACCAACAATGACACGATCTCTAATTTCTCAGAAATGTATGAGCAGTTTAAATATAATATCATTGATTTAATCCGTGGCATTTATTTGCCAGATATTTTACCTGTTTAAATGTATTACTAGTAATAACATTTATAATTTAGTTTACAAAATATACAGCAAAATTCAACATTTGCATGCCCTTCTCTTTCATTTACATTATAGCTTCCTATAATGTCCTTTATAAGGTGTAATTGGTTCATCCCTTTGGATATCACTCAATATGCCTGAGATGAAATTGCTCAAGCTGGAGCAGTTTCAAACTATGCTGCAGCAGTGATACATTTGGTTTGGAGAGCTCTCCATTCAATTTGGTGTGACCATGGAGTTACTATATATATATATATATATATATATATATATATATATATACGTTCAGAGGATCCAGTGGGGCTTGACGCTTGTAAAAACATTTGACATTGACTTTTTTCCCCTTTTGTATTTTGGTCTTTTTTAAATCCTTTCAGAAAATTGTCATTTCATACTAGAACCTAATGATTTTTGTTAATATTTTATAAGGAATGGTGCAAAACTGCATTATTAGTAATACCGTAAGTAAAATATTAGTGATTTTATGAAATGGGAGTAATATGCAAGATACATCAAACTGAATACTCTAGTAAAGAGCAAAGTTATGGTGACCTTTGAACTAACAGATTGCAGTTTCAATAATATACATGTTAACTGGTGTGAAAGATTAGCAATGAAGACATAATGCATTGGTACCATTATATTAAAGCAGAAATTCAATAAGCAAAGTATGAATTTAGACTGAAAAGTTTCTACTATACAGCAATAAATTTCAAAAGCATAAAATGAGGTTAAACTGAAAATTTTAAATTACATGAAGGTAGTATGAAGCCTCTGCATTTAATATTAAATAACATTGTTATTTGTAGCTGACATTGAATATGCTGATTGTCAGGCTCGTGCAATTTATTTTTCAATTGACATTTAATTAAAATTTTCATTCTATGTATAAAAACAAGACACTTTGCAATATGACAGTAACAACCATCTGTTCAACTCAGAAAAGGACTGAAGTCATTCATAAGTAATAGAATCTAACATTTTCAGACTGTGGATCTGTACTGATAGTTTAACACAGTACACTTTGTAACATGAACCTTTCTTTTTTTTGGCAGGTTGTTTTACTAACAGCCATAGATGTTTAGTGGTATGTGTACTTTATATAGCATTACTTACACTGGAAAGACACAGTTCATTTCGTCTTCCTAAATGAATAATGCTGGATATTTACACATTAACTGGAAGTTTCAACGAGAAATGACTCTTTGTAATCATCTCAGCTTGTCTGTGATCTACTGCAGCACCAAACAGTAATTTTAAGCAGACAGCTAGAAAGAGGTTGAATTAATGCCACATTACTCTGTAGTAGTGTATCATTCCAAGCTAACCAAATCAGTATAATTAAAAATTAAAAATGAGTTCTCTACTATGGAACTTGGACTTCCTGAAAGTCAACTTGATGAAAAGACCAAAAAATGACTGAAATTGAAAAGGGCAAAAAAATAATTTTTATTTGTTTTTGCAGGGAGGCAAGCCCGTTTCAGACACACAGCCCCAATGTGGGGGGCAAACCACCCACACCCCCTCCCCTGAACTTATATATACCAAGTCCATGGTCGCACAAACTTAGAGAAAGGAAAAATCAACAAAGCATGTGAATCATTGCTGAAGCACATTTACAAACTGCACCTGCAATGATTTCCTCTGGATTTTGACGTTTTGCTGTTCATCTGTTTTTTCTTGGGGGGGGGGGGTTCGCACATTCAAGGAATTTCACAATGATCATGTGTAGGGGAGCCTTTTCTGTTATTGGATTACACATTTTAAAATTGCTCAGACTAGATTGTAAGCAATAGCTTCTTTCAACACCTTTTGTAAAGAATGATGACTTACCCCATGGTACACACATTGCTCTCAAGTTGCTACCTTTCTCTGCATCATAATTAATGTCCTTTTACACTTATTTTTCTGTATTATATTTTTGTAAACCCATGCTACATATAACTTCCAGGAATATCTCATGATTTGCAATGTTTTAGCATAAACAAAGGAGTAGAAATGTCAGTAAGTGACTACTGTTGAAAGAATTGTTAATCTCAAACGACGTATAAATGTATTACATTATGAAATAACTGATTAATTAATAACTAAATGTTTTAATAGTATATGAAGTGATGTTGCCTCTTAAGGAGACTAAATATAAAAATGTTTCTGTGTGGCCCATGGCTTTTTTTACATTATCTCTACTTTCATGGCTACAGCTGTTCTGTATAAAATGTTACAAAATAACATCTTCATGTTCTTTTATAGGTTCGTAGGTTCATATATACTTTCTAGGTGACTAATATTTAAGGATCTTAAGAAGTTTACATTTATGTTCCCATGGCAGTTTTAGCCCTTATATTCGCATATGAGTAACACAAATATGGGCCAAACAAGGATATTTCGCGACATTTACATGTTTTCCCTATCCATGAGAGCCAGAGGTGTTAAACCGGGATGAATTTGCAGTTATCCATACAAATTGCATTTGAGTAGTGTAAGGGAAGTACTTTTCTTTATGTGGAGTAGAAGGTGGTTCCATAGAAGCAGTATTCTCTGGGATACAAACTTATCACATCCAACATGTTCATTTTATTTTGCAAAAGAGATTGAGATCCTTTCAGTGTTTGTTTATGATATAACTGGACTTAAGAATGTGTAATAGGGCTTACAAAATAGGGACTGTTGAAGATCTATGTGCTAGCAGAGGTCACCTCTCAGTAGCCTTTAAGGTACTGAGAAAAAGGGACAAGGCTTTGAAATGGTTTGCATAGTATTTATGATTTTAGGCTGTTGTTTTTTTTTTCATGAGAAAGCATTCTAGTAATTTCCAGTTGTGACAAGAGTTTGGACAGGTACATACTGAATGGGGTATGATACCTAATGATTGGCCTAATAAGTGTAGTTATTACATACCTAGAATTGAACTTTACGTAAAAGCTGTTTGATGAAACAGGACTTCCTTGCTACAGCGGATATGTGGTGGTAAAGGAGAGTTCATTGTTGACTTGGGTTCCCAGATTCCTAACTACGGGACTGATTTATAGGGGTATGTTTTCAATGTGATAGCTCAATGGTATTTATGCTTGCTAAAAGCAACAATTGTACACCTCTTAATATTTAGTTTAAGTTTTAGTTCTTTGTTTTGACGCCAGTTATTTGTTTGGGACAGGCACTGTTGGAGGTTATTACCATCCTGTAGGGAGTTTATGATGGTATCAAGTTTACAGTCATCTACTAATTTTGTCAGCCACAAACCCTTAACATTAGCTTTGATCTCTGTGAAGTAAATGCCAAAGAAAAGTGGTCAAAAGATTGAACCTTGGATGTTCACCACTAGTGGTATGTCTTTTAGAGGAGATAGAGCTGTCCACTCTAACTTCCTGAGTTCTATTTGTGAGCCAATTCACTAATTAGTGAATTATATATGGATTGATATTTAGCTAGAAAAGTTTACCTGTGATAGCCGAGTGTGGGATTACAGTGAATGTCTTTTCATGGCCTAGATATGTGCTGTGCATTGTTTTTGCCTCATTCATTATTTCAATAATATATTCAAAAATGATGGTTAGATTTGATAGGCAGAACCTGCCTTTGATGAATCTGAACTGGGTTGATAAAGCATCTATAAATTACCTATTTATTAATTTCATAATGATCCTTTCCATAGCCTTACAGATGAGACTGGTCAGGCTTATTGGTCTAAAATTACTTGATCCGTTGAATCCCCACATCTTTACAAGAGAATAACTGTTGCAGCCCTTCATTAATCTAGCTCAAAGCGTGTTTTGAGGGTAATATTAAATATCATTTGTAGGGGATTAGACAAATCATGCTTCAGGTTGACTAGTAGGCAGCAAAGTATGTTATCTGGCCCAATAGATGTAATGGTCTTGGTCTTAGATAGTACCTTGGGAACTTGCTCGTGGGAGATGAGGGGCAGGGTTAGTTGTGGGTATATGATCTGAGAATATTTTACTGGAGAGCTCATAGATTAATAGGATCATAGATTAGTACTAAGCTAACTGCCCTTGCGAGCCATTTTAAGCCTAGCCAATTATCCCTTGTGAGACTCAAACCCTGCATCTTGTGTTTGTAAGGCAAACACCTTAACCATTAGGCCACCCTCCCAACCTCCACTTGTGGACTGAAGTTAGAGCTAAATTTATCCACAAGTAGATTGGCTATGTCTTCTGTGTCAGAGTATGTGATGTCATTCACTGTGACCACTACACAGTACTGGCCACTCTTTCTGCAAGTTTTTAACAGAATTAAAAAGGCCTTGTGGTTATTCTTCAGCTGGGTGGCTATTTTTACCTCATATCTGGCTTTGGTTGATTTGATATAGGTTCACAATTCCTTATTTAGCTTAGCAAAGTACTTTGGGCACATTGAGAGTTATTTTATTTATGTATGTATGCATTTATTTATTTATTTATTGATTTTTGCATACAGTGATATTTTTCTTTAGTTATAGATCCTGTTTATATTTGGTTTCTCCCATAGGGGTTTATTTTTTTAATTTTTAATTTTATTTATTTCAAGGGGGATGGATGCATCCATGCAATTATTTATATGTGCATAGAATTTGGCAGTGAAGGATTCTGTGTGAACAGCTGGGTCATCAAGATTGAAGGGGGTTTGAATTTAGCCAGGTCATCCTTTGGTTTTGGTAGAATAGCCTTTGCATAATCATTGAATGCAAAGGCATTGGAAGATGCTTCTGGACTCATTCTTAAGGTGAATGTGATTGACTTGTTGTCTGATTTGACCAGGAAGTAAGTTACAACTGATGGGGAGCAAAGCTGCCCTATATTAGTTAAGACCAAGTCCAGGATTTTATCTCCTGTGGTTGGGGTGCAGACTAACTGGTTCAGGGAGTTTGTATTGATGAAGTCCAGAAATCTCTGGGCATACATGTTTGAGGATGTACAAGTTTTTCAGTGTATGGAGGGGTAGCTGAAATCTCCTAGGAGAATGGTGTTTGGTTTATACATAGAAACTCAATTGTAGTAAAGTAGGAAATATAGGCTAAGGGAGTCATAGAAGGAGTCATATAGTTATCTGTGATATGAAAATGGGTTTTGTTAATAGTAAACTAGACATAGAGAAGTTCTGGGTCATTATCTTATCTAACGAGTCTGGAAATAAAGTGTTTTATTAAGAATATGGAGGCACCACTGCCCTTAGTGCCTTTATCAAATGTGGTGGGCCTGAACATGTGACAGGTATTGACCTCTGCACTGAGGAAGAGCTTTCTATGGTCCTGAACCATGGTAAGGAGTGCTTGCAAGTAGTGGAGGTTTTTGATGAAGCTCATAGTGTCTGGATTCTGTTAAGCTATGTTGGAAGCTTTAGAAGGTTGAAATTGCCAAATAAAGGGCATTGCATGGGGGTGGGGGTGGACAAGGATTTAGCTAATATTTGAAAACCTTAGGAGAAGAAGTGCAGGTCATCCTTAGCAATGTAGTTAGGACTGCCTGCCATCTCATTAAAGGCTGATATATTTATCTATCTATATATCTCTGTATCTCTATATATATCATCATCATCCCCTTTTTCCCATTTACATGGGGTCGGGGTATCGTATTAACTGTCGCCAACTCTCTCGATTCAGTGCCACTCTCCTGCCTTCTTCAACACTCATGCCTGACTGTCGCAGATCTTCTTTCACACAATCCATCCGCCTCTTTGCTGGATGTCCTCGCTTCCTCTTACCTTCTTCCTGTCTGTCCCAAATCTCCCTCACCAGATTGTCTTCTGCTTTTCTACACATGTGCCCATACCATCGTAATCTGTTCTCTTTGATCTTTTCTGCAATTGGAGCTACTTTGGCTTCTGCTCTTATGTCCTCATTTCTTTGCCTGTCCCGCAGTGTGCATCCTACCACCACTCTCAGGCACTTCATTTCCATCACCTCTAGCTTCTTCATCTGTTCTGCCTTTACTGCCCAGGTTTCTGTACCATACAGTAGTACTGGTCGCACCACTGTCTTGTACACCTTACTTTTCAGCTTCTTTATGTATGTGTGTGTATATATATATATATATATATATATATATATATATATATATATATATATATATATATATATATATATATATATATATATATATATATATATATATATATATATATGTATCTATATATATATATATATATATATATATATATATATATATATATTATTTTTTTTTTATATATTGTACCTCACTTTGAATGATACCAGAAGCTAAACTAATTGCTTTTAATAATAATCTTTTGTTTTGTATTGCAATATCATTCTTAGTGATGGTAGTATTTTGTTAAAGACTAGATCATACCAACCTCTGACATATATTCCAAGATCTACATCATATCTCAAGTCATATAGTCTAGGGAGGCACATTTCAAGTCATTTACACCCATGAGTACTATGACTATATCTTATGTGTACTTGTGGTATAAATACTTGAGTGTTTGTGTGGTGTGGCAAATCCTGGTGCTTAATAGGCACCTGACTGCGACCCTCTCTCTTTGCACAGCTTGATCAGTAGTACATCAGGGTGACTGACTATAGCATCACATATGTCTAAGATGCTGGTTTTTGTGGAGGTTTGCCTTATGGCTTTTGAACCAAATCAGTTTGACTCTTAGATGCTTCATGGTAGGTGCTGCCTGTGATGTGTTTTTGTGAGGTTGCTGAGCTTACATGTTTCTTAAGTGATTAAGACAGGCTTTATGATTTAGACAGGTTACTTTTAATAGCCACTGCATATGTAGGTCCATGTGTTTGGTCTGAGCTTTGTGTGCTTTGTTTATTGTTGGGTTGTATGGTACTTACAACTTGTTTGTTATGTGGAGAGAGAACCTTGCCTCCAATAACATTGTATTGCTATATCTCTCAAACCATATGTCTGCTTGTTTAAGTAGTAGGTGTTTGTGGTATTTTAAGAGGTTAAACACACAGTTCTGAATCTCAGAGCGAAATGCAGTTGTTTCCATCCATCCCAGTGCTTTCTAAAAATAGGTGACACTACATGAAATGTTTCTTCCCTTTCATACTGACGCCATTTTGCTGTTTTGCTACAGCCTAGTACACTTACTTTGCTCTCTGCTGGAATGAAACAGGACCATGTCAAAGAAGATTTTTTATCACTTCTTGTACTAGTGGATACACTTTTTCTCAGCTTATTTTTGATATCTTTAAGTCTGCTTAATAGTCCTAATTGTTTTTGAGTTGGCCTTCATTACTTTAGGTTTCCTGTCAATGGTGGACCTTTAACTCTAAGCATCATTTCCAGAAAGTGGCCTTGTTTTTGCTTCTTTAATTCCTAGGTGTAGTAATATTTCTGTGTTGTTTTTGCATACCTTACACAACTATTTAGTACTTAATTTGTTAAGCTTTGTTATTGTTATGCCCACTTAGATCATTCAGACATTCTCATACATGTCTGTATTAAGTTATCTTTGTCCCAATCTGGACATCGTTTTCTTAAAATAAGTATTGAATTTATTTGTGGTGTCTATGTACATGTAATGTAACTTATTTTTTAGCCACCTCTATAAGCTTGGAATAACTGCATAGTCCAGAAACTGAGCTCCAAGTGTGTTGGTGGGAAATCTTTTCTGTCAATCATCTCAGTGTTATCTACTCTCAATGTTGCCAGTACATAGTTGTAAATCTGAATGTGATACAGGGAGGTGTTACTACTTGGTTTTGTTTTTTTTTTTGTTTGTTTGTTTTTTTTTTTTTGTACTTTGTACCTACATAACTTAACAAAACAGTCTACAATTCTTCAAACTGCTTTTAACATATTTGTGCAATCATCAGTAGCAAATCAACAACCTGAATTTTTTAATTCAAATTCAATTTAACCACAATCACTGGAGCTACATTTGACACTAAGAAGAATAAATAAGTCTTTTTAGTCTTCAAGGATCTTTAAAACTAAATGCTGAATTTATTGGTGGAGCAGTCCATATCACTGAAATATCATTTCCCTGTGCAAACATTTCAACCTTAGAAAAAAGCTATATAGTTAAACTTTTGCAGTCTACTTTTCTGGAAAATTTTTTCTAGCCCTCATTCATTTCTATAAATTTCTCAGCTAAGAAGGATTGCTATCTCAGTTGTGCATAACTTAAATTTCTCTTCACTAAAACTGAGGAAGGAAAGTGCTGCCTCATTGGTGACTGTCGAGCCAACATCACTGGCAGTTATCATTTGATCATTTGTGGACTTTTATGCCAGTTCTATGGATTTTGTTTTGTTTTATACTTCATATGACATTATTTGCATACAGCTTATCCTGGTAAAGCTTTCCTTTTTGACTACTAAATCAACATTAATGCAGTGGTGCAGACCGCTGTTTACTTTTACGTCTTTGATGATGTTCTCTCTAACGTCATTTAGATATAACTTACTATTTGTTGTGCTTTGTTTAGTAAATACATTAGGTATGGGGCTGATGATTGTGTGTAAGCTAAGCTTAGGGTTTTCCTCACCTACTCAAGCACGACTGATAAAAATAAACAGATTTGAGTCAGGTTTGGGGGGGGGGGGTTACACCTGAACACATGCAGCACTACACTGTATTTATAACATATACTAAAAGACTTCATTAGAGCAAAATATAATTCTGTATTTTACCTAAAATGAAAATAAAAGTAGTATAGCTGGTGAGGAAAGGAAATGTCTTTTTGTAGATGATAGAGAGACCTAAAATAGATCTGACAGATAAGGAGGAGGAGAAGAAAAGGTAAAAAAGAAAGGATAGCTCCATTAGATGCCTTAAAATAAGTAAGAAATCATAAAGAAAAGATTGCATTATAGGATAAAATATAATGGGTATGATCAGGACAAAAGTGGAAGCTATTGCCTATCGACAGTTAAACTAGGGGACACTAATCTGGATCACTGCACGCAAGTCTTGAAACAATGTTTTTGGTGGTGCAGGCTAAATGATGGTAATTCAGTTAGCACTGAAAATGCTGCAAGTTTTGCATTATAAAATGAAGAGGAATTAATTAAACTTATTTTGTACACCCTTAAGGAAAGTGAAAAACACCTTAAAACAAAATCAACAATACTCAAGGGGACAATGACTTTAAGAAAAAGTGACTATGAGAACAAAAAGAATTTATAAACAGAGGACAGAAAAGAAACAGAAAGTGGAGACAGCATATTTTGTAAATAGGGTGGCAAAGGCTTTGAACTAATTGCGAGGGTTGCAGGATCAGAGAGAGAAATTTTGATAAAGCAATAAAAAAGATTCAGAATTTAGTGTGGGGCAGGAAAAATAGGATTTGGCTTACCTGAAGCATCTTTAATTTGGGGAGAAGTCCCCATGTTTATGTTAGTGGCATGGGCTTTTTCCAGCCACTAGAGTATACATTTCTTTCTGAGGATGGTTTCATGGTACAAGGAAATAAGTAGCAATGCCCACCTGTGAGGTATTGGTACTGCAATGCTATAGCACTGTTAGCACTATCTTACTATTATAGTCCATACCAAAACAGAGCATAAATACTATCAAGGAAGCTCACTACCAAAGTGTGTGAAGGTAAGGAGATGGTATCAGTGAGGAACACAGAAAGCAAGAGAAAGATGAGGACTGGAATGTGTCGATAGGAGAGGAAAGAAAGAGGAGAGAAGCAGAGGGACTGAGAGGAGCCTGTACGCAATGATGTTTTGAACCAATTAATTGAAACAAATGTGTCTCTACAAGATTTTAGAAAGGAGGTGTTTCATCTTACCAGTGACAGACATCACTAAATAGATAAGAATATTGTATCCCTGGCTGCTTGAGGGGTACCAGTGGCTTAATAGCACAAAAAAATGTCACAAAACTTTTTGTAGAATACAGTCTCTTCAGCCATGTTATATTAACAAAAAAATGTGCAGACATACATAGAAGATGGAGAGCACACAGAGCCAAAGATTGAGAGTGAGAAAGAGAATGTATCATATGGTGTTATAATACACCAACAGAACCTCATTACAAAAAATATTTTGACAATAGAAGTTGCAAGGATGCATTATGCAGCCAAAAATACATGCACAAAAGCAGGCAGATAGAGAAGTGTATAATAATAAAATGTAATAAAATTCTAAGGATCAAGTGACATTAGAATCATACCCAGGACAGTACCCAAGTATTGAGATATATCAGCTCAGTGCTATAGCTCTATAAAGCCTTGACTATGACCCAGATGATCCATATCCAAACATAAGCTTAATCCCTGAATAAGCTATGTTTAGGAGGAAAAGGGTAGGAGTGAGTAGCTAATCCTGGAGGGACGGAATGATGGCCCCCCACTCAGGTGATCACTACCAAGCAAGTGGACGCCTGCAAGGCTTTAAAGTGGCAATAACCTCAGTGTGGGCTTAGCATTACCAAGTGGGGATGGTAGCCCTCTTTGAAATTTAGGTGGATGCACACAGGTACATGAGGAGGGCGTCGTGAGCCTGAGCAGTGCTGCAGGTGCTCATGTCATCCAATGGGGTCAGCATTAGGTCCTAATAGAAAAGGTATCATTACTGGCATTGCCAGGCATTAGCTAGCGCACTAGCCATCTCCTTGGCTGAATGTAAGACATGTAAGACATCCCCTCTGTTTACTTCTGGTCTTGGCCAGAGGACTTCTCATTGGCATAGGAATGAATAGACCCAAGAATGATAAGAAAAAGCACATTCAAATAAAGAAAAAAGTAAATTCTGACAGATAAACTGCATAGATTCATCATGAAAACAAACAGAAGAAGTGGTGTTTAACACAATATTTCAATATTTGCTGGTTTATAGTTCTTGTGTGTGTGTGTGTGTGTGTGTGTGTGTGTGTGTGTGTGTGTGTGTGTGTGTGTGTGTGTGAGTACTTTATTATGTTTATTTTTATGTAGTTTACCAAATCAATAAAATAAATTGAGAGCTACAATATATATAAAGGCGACAGATCCGCTACAGTGAGATAAAACAAAAAAAATACATAATGAACAAAAGCATATTGTTTTCATGGACATCATTTGTTGTGCCACAGAAGTAATTGTTTAGAGAAAGCTGAATCTCTGTTTGTTAGTTTCTAATACATGAAGGTCTGTTCTTCTGTGCTACGGTGCAATCAGCCTGGACAGCAGCTGCTGGCCTCGATGCTGCAATGTTCATGAACATCATCACTGCACCTTTGTAAGGTTACACCACATGCTAATATTCAGCTAATTCTGTGTCTCCTTCAAGGTTGCAGAGCAGACCCTTGAATTCTTACAGTCATTAGGGTCTTGTTACGTCTGTGTTTTTTGATAATTAAAATTATTATAGATATTGTTCTTACATCTTAACAATGAAATCAAAAGAAGAATTATGTGGCAACAAAAATGAAGTGAATAGTTTGCTTTAGACATTCTGCAAATTAAACTAAAAGGAGGTCTGTGCGTGATTATAGGTAGTGGTTTCTTGCAGTGTTTTTTTTAATCTGCAATATGGATATGCTATTTGTCCTGAAGATAAAAAATGCTACAAGTTCTTATGGCATTTTCTGTATATTTAAAAAATGTCTAGTGATCCATCTGATAATAGGTCAAGCCCTAGAGCTATACTGTGTTCAAGACTTACTTGCCATACCTTAACTTGGATATCTCCTGTTGTCTACTGACCAAGTCAAAATCTGTTACTCATAAAGCAAAGCTGATTGTAACACTGAGGAGAATGTTGCTGAATGATAGCAGACTAGTGGAGGCAAACCTCATTGAAAAGTGATTCTGTTTTTGCCTACATGGTAACTTCTTCCAGAGATAGCCTGGAACTTTGAGTTTTTGTAATTCTTCCTGCTACATCTAGGTGTACAATAGAGGCATGAGCATTTCTCATTTTTTGTTTAGAAAAAAGTGGCAGGAATTAAATAATTTATGTAATGCTACTTAGGTTATATGATGTATAACAATATATGTGAAGTATAATGTTTGTTAATGTTAATTGGGTTATACAGTTTGATTACGTTTGTATAAATGTAAATTTGCCTGTGTCACAAGTGATAACTCAATAACAGTATTTAAAACAACACAGTGATGTGTCTCCTTCTATAATCCCTTTTGAACTCCTGTTCAGCTTTTTTCTCAATGTCACGCCTTCTGTGTGGAGTCTGTATGTCCTCTCCATGGTCGAGTGGCATTCGAAAGACATGCTGAATGGGCGAACCTTCGTTGAAGGTTGGGCATCGGGCTGGCACCTCGGCACCGTAAAAATCTACTACCAATCATTAGTGGACCGGAGTTCCACTGTGGCAACCCCCAACCGGGAAAAGACAAAAGAAGAAGAAGATGGTACTGGCAGAAACATACCATAGACATTTGTAAAACTTTTGTAAAACCTTCTATTAGTAATCCAAAGCATTATACGTTCAAAGGATTCAATACTTGTCTACTATAAACCCTTGCAATTTTAGGAAAGGAATTCGTAACCCACTTTCAGATAACATCAGTGTTATTTTTCCCTAGGCATTTTTTACAAATAATTCACCTTGCTTTTATTATTAGAACCTTTAATGAATTTTTCTTGTCACCACAAGCACGAGAAAGAAAAGAACACAGTGCGGTTGTAGTGCGACTTTAAACGGAAATTCCCCTGCTGACTGCTGTACATGGTTTACCAATGAGAGGTACCCATTTAGGGAATGAAGAGTACTAACTACATCCACTCTCACGTGTGTTACCAAATTCATATCCTCAGAAGACACTATGCCTTGACTATAGAAATATGACATTGTGTTATCCATCAGAAGTGTGGCCACTCTCATATTATCTCCAACTTCTATGTCCTGCAACTTCTTAGTCCTTTAACCAAAACATCTGATTCAGTCATTCATAGCTATTTGGCTGGCTAACGAAAGGTGCATGGATTGGTATAACATTTCCAGTATGCTTTCAGAACATGGCATAACACTGAGTGTATAGTTATCCAATAAATAGTCTAGACCACATCTTCTGGGCAGTAAGTTAGCTTAGTAGTTAAGGTTTCTTGTTCCCAAATCAAGCATATATAGTTCAGTTTTAACTTCAAGTTAATGTCTGGGTCAAGACAGCATGTTTCCTTTGAGTCTGCAAAAGTCTTTTTATAATTTCTGTCCAACATCATAAAATAGAAAGTTGATTGTTTATTCCAGTTGGCATATGTTATATAGCATTGCATTGAGATCTAGATTGCTGGTGAAATGCTTTTTTTTTTTCATCTCGGACCATTTCACATAGCTGATTAACAAATTAAGTAAAAAAAAAATGCTTGTGCCACTGGAGTGATACTTTCATATTTCTTTAAGCAATTTAGCAGTAGGGACCCTGAAATTCTACTCTCTAATGCTGTGGACATATGCCTTTGAGCCATGATATGCACTGGTTTCAGAGCTATTTAACTGATAGGCAACAAAAGATTATGAAGCTTGACTCTTGCGTGATGCCATGCTAATTACAAAATGGTTCCAGAAGGATGAGCTCAAGATTCCACCACCGCTTGTCCGTATTCAATAACTCCATGAAAAGAGTAATTGTCTGTAGAAGTATCCTTTGCTTGTCTGTATATCTTTGCTACTAATTTATATAAAAAAGTTTTTTCTCTGCACTTGAAAACCACTTTGGTAAACACATTTCTTATTAATATTACCCAATACCACCAAAATGGACAAGACTGAGTTGATGGTTCTTTGGGTTGGGGGGGTGGTAATAGATCCATTCTACTTTGTGTTACTACTTCATCTGATGCATTCCCTGAAGTTACTTCAGCTGAATTATGTCTTTGTATTTTGCAGCATCTATGTATCAGAATACATTGAAATTAATAAAGAAACATATGAGAAAACAATTTATATTAGTAGTTATATCAATAAATGAAAAAATAAACCAAATCATAAAACCAAAATGTTTATGATACTATTCTCTGATTTTAATGTGATTTTTTTCAAAGTCAATGAATATTTGTATTTCTCTTATTATATCATAGGTTCATGGCCATGGAGCCTTTACAAGCCTAGCCAATAGAAGTGCCCTGGCATTGTGCTGCCCGATGTTAGTTACCAGTGCCTCTATCAAGTAGAGCCACTCGAGTGACCCCCGTGGTGAACTTTCTATTACCCAACCACTCATCCAGGTCAACACAAAGGGATTCTGGCTGACCAAGTTCACAGACGACTGAAAGCTGGGATCTGTTATTAACTCCCCAAGTGATGCAGAAATTCTTCAGAAAGCTTGACATGTATGGGAAGTCTATTCCAGAGCATGGACAGTCTCTGGGTGAGAAACCTGTCCCTCCAGCATGTTCTGTTGATTGTGGTAATGAGGTTGAGGTCTCTGGAGCATGTGCTGTGGAGAGTAATGAGGTTGAGGTCTCTGGAGCATGTGGTGCGGAGAGATTGGGATTTCTTTAGATATAGCATTTCTAAAAGAGCTGGGTCCAACATGGATTGTAAGGCCAGCAAAACTTGCCTCTAAGTAGGTGATATGAGACAGAGAATAGCAGGAGTCTTTTGAGTCTTTCCATGTAGGACATGTGTTTAATACCTAGGAGCCCTTCGTGGGGTACTTCTGTGGTGTCTCCAGCTGTTGCAGCTATCTAGTGAGGTACGTGCTAAATAGGGCATTATACTCAGTGATTGGTCTAATGAGGGAAAAGAAGAGACAGATGATGACCTCTTTCTTCCTGGATGCAAAACCCTTGGTAATGAGATGTGCCACATAGAAGGACTTTCTGATCACAGTGGCAATGTGGTGGTCGAAGGAGAGGTTGCTGTCAACCAGCATCCCCAGATCTCTTATAACGCCTTCAGTGTTCAGTGGACTCCCATTGATGTAGTAATTAGTGGGAACTGAGTTTTTGCCAAAAGGGATGATGACTCATTTTTTGGCATTAAGTTTAAGGCCATGGTTTCGACACCAGTCATTGGTCTGAGTGAGGCCTTTCTGTAGGATGTCTGCATCACTTGGGGAGTTAATAATGGCTCCCAGCTTGCAGTTGTCTGTGAACTTGGTCAGCCAGAGTCCCTTTGTATTGGCCTGGACTTCTGAGAAGTAGATGCAAACAGGAGAGGACCCAGGACTGATCTCTGAGGGACTTCACTCGTGACTGGTCAGCAGTCTGACTTGGAGTCTACTACTTTCACACTGTGTTTTCTATCTGTGAGCCAATTTGCAACCCATCTAGTAATACTGGAGTTGATGCCTAGTTGGTGAGTTTATCAATAATTCCCGAGAGAGGAATGTTATCAAAGGCCTTGGCCAGATCGAGCACTGCCTTACCTTCATCCACAGCCCTGGTGACTAACTTGAAGAAGTCAACCAGGTTGAGCAGGCATGATCTCTCCTTCACAAAGCTAAATTTTGTGGGGTCTAGAGTTTAGAGATTTTGTATATCTTTGTTAATCAGGTCCATGATGATGCACTCCATAGCTTTACATATCAGACTCGTCAGGCTAATGGGGTGATAATTCCCAGGGTCTGTAGTTGTTCCCCCTTTATGGAGAGGGATGACTGTAGCAGCATGCCATTCGGTAGGGACAAAGCCTGAGGTGAGGCTGTGAATGAACAGAACACACAGATGTGGTGCCAGTTCACTTTGTATTTCATATAGAACACAGCCATGGATATTATCAGTTGCCTTGGACAAAGCAGCTTTAACCTGTGCTGCAGTAATGCTGGGTGCCTGGCATTCTTCCTGTATTGTGATTGCCCCTTTAGGGGAGGAGAGAGGGGTAAAGTTGGCGCTGAATCTGTCAGCCAGTATGTTGGCAATATTTGTTGGCTCAGTATAGGAGGTACCATTGTGCAGTAACTCAGAACAAATCTGGGTATTGCCGTGGAGGTTCTTGATATAACTATAGAAGGCTTTGTGATTGTGTTGAGTGTCTGCCACAATTCTGCCTTCATAGCTGGCTTTAGAGGATTTGATGAGGGATCTCAACTTTTTGTTGAGGCTAATAAGGGAGTTTTTACAGTCTTGGGACTTCACTTTTTTATGCAACAGTTTCTTCCTTCTGTTGTAGATTTTATTAATGGCAGGGGACCACCAGATTTGCTTCCTTTTTTGTTGGAGAGCGTCTTGGTTCTGTTAGGTATTACTAGTTCCATGCATTTATGTACATGTTCGTACAGTGCATTGGTGTATGATTCAGCAGTCCTGCAGCTATTTTCCATTGGCATGGGTGCTGTGAAGTTAGCCACCTCTGTTTTTAGGAGACCAGAGTCAGCTTTGGAAAAGTTTTTCAAGGTGGTTACCTTTGCGGCAGGTGTGGGTGAGATGTGGATTTCCATGGTGATTAGTTTATGGTCAGATCTGACCAGACAGTGATTGACTACTGGTGTAGAGCAATGGTTGCCCATGTTAGTAATAACCAGGTCAAGGATGTTGCTTCCTCTAGTGGGGATCAGAATGAGCTGGTCTAGGGCATTGGAAATGATGAATTCCAGGAAGCGTTGGGCCAGTGTATTGGTGCTTGAATAGTTCTCCCAGTTGATGGAGGGGTAGTTGAAGTCTCCTAGTATGAGAGTGTTGGGTTGGACCTTAATAGATTCCAGGATGCTTAGGAACATGGAGTGAGAGTCTAGAGACATGGTTGGAGACCTATAGCAGGCTATGACCTAGATCGTCATCTTACCCAATGTTAGTTGTGCCTGAAGTATCTCAGATGCGTTATGCTGGGCTACAAGTCTGGAGGTGTGCATATCCTTTATGAATATGGAGACACCACCACCTTTGGAGCTATGGTCCATGTTTCGGGGCCAAAAGGTGTGGAATGAGTTATAGCCTGGTAGTGCAAGGGTGCTTTTTCCCTCTTTAAACCAGGTCTCTGTTACAGCACAAATGTTGATGTTTTCCATTTTGAGGAGTGCTTTGAGTGAGTGCACCTTGAAATTTAGACTTTATAACCCTCAGATTGCATTTATTTATAGCTGTTACACTGGTAATTAGGTCTTTGGAACACTGCCTAAAAAAGGCACTATAGGGGTGGCAAGAGCCTTAGCCAGTACCCAGAATCCCAGGGGGGACAGATGCAGGCCTTCTCTGGTAAAGCATCGAGGTCTATCAATCATGTCGTCCCAAGCAGACAGATACTGGATCCCCTTAGAATGACACCAGAAACTTAGCCGATTGCTGAAGTCAATCATTTTTTGTTTGTACTGCGGTATCATTCTGGGTGACGGTAGGATACTGCTCAGGGCTCAGGTCATACCTGCCTGGGTCACATAATCTGAGAGGTCCACCATGTCTCTTTTCATGTAGTCCAGGGAGGTGCATCTCAGGTCATTCACACCGACATGGTCAATGACAGAGTCATATTTGTAATTGTTGTGGAGTGACCTGAGTGCATGTGTTATGTGTCAGATTCTGGCACCAGATAGACAGCTAAATGTTACCTTCTCCTTATTCAACCTAGTGAGTGTGACATCTGTTTGCTTCACTATTGAGTCACCTATGATTAGTGTATTGGGCAAGGTGTTTACCCTTAGGGGCTTAGGTTGAGGGGCACACTGTGAAGGTGAGCTATGTGTCCTGTTGTTTGTGCTTTATTGTGGTGGTCGAGTGCATTTCTGTCTTGGAGGTCTCTGCTGTTTGGGTAAAGCATATCAATGTATCTTTTTCTGTATATTAATGTCTATGTAAATTGTACTCCTGGAGCTTTTCTCCCCAGGACTCCCCTGAAAACGTGCTTATACCCAGATGGACTAAAATAAAATAAATAAATAAATGGTTTTATAAAAACAAGTGTTGAGATAAGACTTGAAAACCCTCGTTGACTAAAACTCCATAGCTAGAGGGCAGAAATATTCACAGACTGGCCATTACATAAACAAACTGCAACCACCACTGCAGTATGCAAAATATTACTTTAGGACATAAACCAAAATCAGAGCAGAAATAACAAAATAGATTCGAAAACCAAACACATCAACGATATTTAATGTTTATCAAAGTCTCACACGTAATATTCTTTGTCAACATAAGAAAGTACATGTATAAAATAATTTAAACAATTAAATGGTACAAATATGATTTTAACAGGTCACATTTGAAATTATCAGATTTGTGGCTTTCATAGCTTCTGCAAATGTTAATATCAGTTTTTCTGTTTAAGGATGACACTCACATTCTTTTAACAGGTCACATTTGAAATTATCAGATTTGTGGCTTCATAGCTTCTGCAGATGTTAATATCAGTTTTTCTCTTTAAGGATGGCACTCACATTCTATTCCTTTAGGTATGAGTGTTTTTTTTTTTTTTTAATTTTACAATTAATTGCATCCACACCAATGGGGAAAAACATTAAGGTGCAGAAGAGAAGACAGTTTTAAGTTTTTGTCTCCCAGTATGTATATATGCTGTTAAACAGACTTCAAATCTGCTTAATTCTCCATTGTTCTCTATTCTTAAAATGGATTTAGTGGTATAGCATCATTAAGTCCTGGTGAAATTATTATAAAAAGCTCATAAATCCAAACGTAGTGTTTCTACAAAAGTAAATTTTCTCATTTAATATTTCCTGGTTCTTAGGCAAGTGCCTAAAGACAAGATAATGCAAAGTAAGAGAAACTTTGTTATGTAGTTTGCTGTATTAACTCGAATACCACCTATCCAAGTTTCATCAAGTTGCTGCCATCACTTGTCTCACAGTATACTCATGAAAGACATTTTAAAAATATTTTTTTACACATGGCAAGACCCACTGCACTCCCCTGCCCAATGTGGAGGCTGAGTCCCATACCCAGCAGTATAGATATACTGCCTCTGAGGTTGCAAGAAATTAGACCAAGTATATTTACAGACATAGTTTGTGTATTTGAGCGTTTCACACTCAAATACCAGACAGGTATTCATCTGTGAACTTTAGCACCACAAACAGTTAATCACACTGAGTCAGAAAAATGTTAGACTTATTGTGGGCTGTCTGAAAATAAATCCCACTACAGATGTATGGTAGAGGCTTACCTACCTGACACTCACTCTTTCTCCTATTTCAAGTTTCTGGTAGCCAGTAGTAAAAATAGGCCAACCCCATAATAAAATATAAGCAACAAATCTTCATTTGTATTTTATAAATTGCTAAAACTCATAATTTTACTTATTTCATGATTTGAAGTTGCCATCTCACAAGCACACTTAAAATAATAACTGTTGTCCCATGTTGAAAGAACCCGATAATAACTATTAATAGGCATGCATATAGTGTTGTTTGAGCATGTGTAACTATGATCTACAGATTTTGATCTTTTCCAAAGATGTTTATAAAACTTACCTCTCAAAACAACTTTTGGCAGTAATATCTGTCAGTAGCCCCTTTTGCAATTCCATATCCATGCAACAACTATGAAGACATATTAGCAATCATCACAGAACCTGCTGGCAATCATCTGTGCATTTCATTCACATATTTTCTCACATTAAAGATACAGGAGGCATAACATCAGCCTTTTTTGAGTTTGTCTTGCTAATTCAAGAAACATAACAGTTAGCAAATGCTGAGGCTAGAAAATTGGTGTTCTTAAGATAATCAGCCCCTGTGATTTAGGTGGTTTTAACATGCAGGAGCTGACTATAAGGAACACTAGAAACATAATGTTTGGGACGGCAACTCAGATACTGAAAAGAGGATATGCTCTTAAAATTAAGTCACCACAACTAGAATTACAAATTCAGCAGGCAACTGTCTATTTTCAAACTCCATAGGGAAAATATGGAATAACCTCCCCCAACACATTACCTCACTAGACTCCTTTCAACTTTTCAAAAAACAACTTCTATTACATCTTAACAACTTCTGGCTCTGCTCCTGTACCAATCCAGACTAAATGACTTCTTCGCTCTTCAGCCACACCTCCCTACGTAAAAATCACTATCTTTCCCTGCTATTTCAAATGACTAAATTACTGTACTGTTCTAAAAAAAAAAAAAAAAAAAAAAAAAAATATATATATATATATATATATGAATATATAGCTTAGGCTATTTGTTTTTTACCTGTTTTTTTTTCGCTGTATTTTCTACTACACTAAAATGTATGCATTGTTGCTTAAATGTTTAACCTTGTTTTAATTGTGGAGCTTTTCTCCCGGGCCTCCACTGAAAATGGAAATTATCCAGCTGGACTAGCCCGGTCAACAAATGTAAAATAAAATAAAAATAAAAATAAAATAAAATAAAGTCAATTTTAATAACTTTGTCAACTTGACTATAAAACATAACATGCAAGGTGTTAATGTTAATTCACTGTCAAAAGTCTGACAAGGACATATCAAGGCAAAATTGGCAGTAATCACCTTGATTATAAGCTGATTGACATCATAGCCATCCTTATTCCAACTAAAAATTAAACAATCTGTATGTCTTTTGTAGAATAGGATTATGTTGCCACTTACTATTAGAAGCCCAGAGCAATGTGTAGCCACACTATTTTATGTTGAGGTTTTCATGGGAATGTAGGAAGGAAATGCCTATGCTTATCACAATAGTCTAGAGAAAGACTTAACCTTCAAAGAAGACATGACACATCTGCAGAATAAGACAGAGGTCAAAAGGAAATAACACAGTGCCTTGTTGACTGCATTATTCTGTATATGGAGTGGACAGTGGACAGCAAAATATTTAGTACCATTTTAGATATTACTAGAGAGCTGCACAGCATCCATTATGAATCATCAATGAGAGAATTGCTAGCTTTATCTTCTAACTTATCGAATGATGGGTTATTTTACAAATGCTGTTCTCAGATTTCATCTCCCAACTTATCTGGCTATAATCAGGCTGATTCATAAGAAGAACATGATTACCTTTGCCTCTTTATTTCTGTGTCAGCATTGCTTTATATTACCTGAAAACTGGCTAAATCACATGACTGCCCAAATCAGCTTTCTTGATCCTTATTATATGCTTTCTCCAAGTCTAGGAATGCCCATTTACCTCTTTCATTACCTTTTCCTCATTTTATCACATTTAAAACAAAAATGAAACAACACATAATAAAAAGTAAGTGAATAAAAGGAATACATTAACTCTCTAATTAATTAATAACACAAATCTATAAATAAATATGTAAAGCAATCTTCCTGTTTTTCATACATAATCAGGAAGAAAAAAATAGACATTACATCTGGCAGTAGTTTAGAGTATAGGGTTAATCTATGAGCTAATAATGACTTTCATCCTGTAGTCCATAGTTTGAATCTGTCAGAATCCATTGCAGAGAGCCATCTGTAAGACAAAGCATTTTGAGTCTTGATGTCACAATGAGACAATCCACTGACTTAGATACCCTCTTCAGCTCTATAAACACTATTCCTAAGAACAGATTTGGGATTTTTTTTATAAATGATGGCAGTGGCCTGGTAAATGGCTGAAAGGGTATTTTACCCATCCCTAGAACCATATTGTGAATGGGATAGCAGGAATATTTATCCATGTAACCAGAACGTGGGTGTATAGTATTTTATTTCCATTATATTTACTGCAGGTTTAATATTAGATAAAGGACAGACATCCTGTATGGTTTGTAGATTGCTTACTTTTCTTACAGAAACAATTTCTGTATGCTTTATTACAGAATGCTAAATCCTTATCCAAATACAGATTTGTGATCTGTACAAGTGGTTTTACAATAACTGGAG